>NW_027596558.1:22500-231614 GCF_964194155.1 Cetorhinus maximus | reverse complement strand
AGAGAGAGAGAGACAGACAGAGAGAGAGAGAGACAGACAGAGAGAGAGAACAAGAGAGAGAGGAGAACAGATCAAGAGAAGAGAACAGATCAGAGAGAGAGAGAACAGATCAGAGAGAGAACAGATCAGAGAGAGAGAGAGAACAGATCAGAGAGAGAGAGAACAGATCAGAGAGAGAGAACAGATCAGAGAGAGAGAGAACAGATCAGAGAGAGAGAGAACAGATCAGAGAGAGAGAACAGATCAGAGAGAGAGAGAACAGATCAGAGAGAGAGAACAGATCAGAGAGAGAGAGAGAACAGATCAGAGAGAGAGAGAACAGATCAGAGAGAGAGAACAGATCAGAGAGAGAGAGAACAGATCAGAGAGAGAGAGAGAACAGATCAGAGAGAGAGAGAACAGATCAGAGAGAGAGAGAGAACAGATCAGAGAGATAGAGAGAACAGATCAGAGAGAGAGAACAGATCAGAGAGAGAGAGAACAGATCAGAGAGAGAGAGAGAACAGATCAGAGAGATAGAGAGAACAGATCAGAGAGAGAGAGAACAGATCAGAGAGAGAGAGAGAACAGATCAGAGAGAGAGAGAGAACAGATCAGAGAGAGAGAGAACAGATCAGAGAGAGAGAGAGAACAGATCAGAGAGATAGAGAGAACAGATCAGAGAGAGAGAACAGATCAGAAGAGAGAGAGAGAGAACAGATCAGAGAGAGAGAGAACAGATCAGAGAGAGAGAGAGAACAGATCAGAGAGAGAGAGAGAACAGATCAGAGAGAGAGAGAACAGATCAAGAGAGAGAGAGAACAGATCAGAGAGAGAGAGAGAACAGATCAGAGAGAGAGAGAACAGATCAGAGAGAGAGAGAACAGATCAGAGAGAGAGAGAGAACAGATCAGAGAGAGAGAGAACAGATCAGAGAGAGAGAGAACAGATCAGAGAGAGAGAGAACAGATCAGAGAGAGAGAGAACAGATCAGAGATAGAGAGAACAGATCAGAGAGAGAGAACAGATCAAGAGAGAGAGAGAACAGATCAGAGAGAGAGAGAGAACAGATCAGAGAGAGAGAGAACAGATCAGAGAGAGAGAGAACAGATCAGGAGAGAGAGAACAGATCAGAGAGAGAGAGAGAACAGATCAGAGAGGAGAGAGAACAGATCAGAGAGAGAGAGAGAACAGATCAGAGAGAGAGAGAGAACAGATCAGAGAGAGAGAGAACAGATCAGAGAGAGAGAACAGATCAGAGAGAGAGAGAGAACAGATCAGAGAGAGAGAGAGAACAGATCAGAGAGAGAGAGAGAACAGATCAGAGAGAGAGAGAGAACAGATCAGAGAGAGAGAGAGAACAGATCAGAGAGAGAGAGAACAGATCAGAGAGAGAGAGAGAACAGATCAGAGAGAGAGAGAGAACAGATCAGAGAGAGAGAGAACAGATCAGAGAGAGAGAGAACAGATCAGAGAGAGAGAGAACAGATCAGAGAGAGAGAGAGAACAGATCAGAGAGAGAGAGAGAACAGATCAGAGAGAGAGAGAACAGATCAGAGAGAGAGAACAGATCAGAGAGAGAGAGAGAACAGATCAGAGAGAGAGAACAGATCAGAGAGAGAGAGAGAACAGATCAGAGAGAGAGAGAGAACAGATCAGAGAGAGAGAGAACGAGATCAGAGAGAGAGAGAACAGATCAGAGAGAGAGAGAGAACAGATCAGAGAGAGAGAGAGAACAGATCAGAGAGAGAGAGAACAGATCAGAGAGAGAGAGAGAACAGATCAGAGAGAGAGAACAGATCAGAGAGAGAGAGAGAACAGATCAGAGAGAGAGAACAGATCAGAGAGAGAGAGAGAGAACAGATCAGAGAGAGAGAGAGAACAGATCAGAGAGAGAGAGAGAACAGATCAGAGAGAGAGAACAGATCAGAGAGAGAGAGAGAACAGATCAGAGAGAGAGAGAGAACAGATCAGAGAGAGAGAGAGAACAGATCAGAGAGAGAGAGAACAGATCAGAGAGAGAGAACAGATCAGAGAGAGAGAGAGAACAGATCAGAGAGAGAGAGAACAGATCAGACAGAGAGAGAACAGATCAGAGAGAGAGAACAGATCAGAGAGAGAGAGAGAACAGATCAGAGAGAGAGAATAGATCAGAGAGAGAGAACAGATCAGAGAGAGAGAGAACAGATCAGACAGAGAGAGAACAGATCAGAGAGAGAGAGAACAGAGAGAGAGAGAGAACAGATCAGAGAGAGAGAGAACAGATCAGAGAGAGAGAGAACAGATCAGAGAGAGAGAGAACAGAGAGAGAGAGAGAGAACAGAGAGAGAGAGAGAACAGATCAGAGAGAGAGAGAACAGATCAGAGAGAGAGAGAGAACAGATCAGAGAGAGAGAGAACAGATCAGAGAGAGAGAGAACAGAGAGAGAGAGAGAACAGATCAGAGAGAGAGAGAACAGATCAGAGAGAGAGAACAGATCAGAGAGAGAGAGAACAGATCAGAGAGAGAGAACAGATCAGAGAGAGAGAGAACAGATCAGAGAGAGAGAGAACAGATCAGAGAGAGAGAACAGAGAGAGAGAGAGAACAGATCAGAGAGAGAGAGAACAGATCAGAGAGAGAGAGAGAACAGATCAGAGAGAGAGAGAACAGATCAGAGAGAGAGAGAACAGATCAGAGAGAGAGAGAACAGATCAGAGAGAGAGAACAGATCAGAGAGAGAGAGAACAGATCAGAGAGAGAGAGAACAGAGAGAGAGAGAGAACAGATCAGAGAGAGAGAGAACAGATCAGAGAGAGAGAGAACAGATCAGAGAGAGAGAACAGATCAGAGAGAGAGAGAACAGATCAGAGAGAGAGAGAACAGATCAGAGAGAACAGAGAGAGAGAGAGAACAGATCAGAGAGAGAGAGAACAGATCAGAGAGAGAGAGAACAGATCAGAGAGAGAGAGAACAGATCAGAGAGAGAGAACAGATCAGAGAGAGAGAGAGAACAGATCAGAGAGAGAGAGAACAGATCAGAGAGAGAGAGAGAACAGATCAGAGAGAGAGAACAGATCAGAGAGAGAGAGAGAACAGATCAGAGAGAGAGAACAGATCAGAGAGAGAGAGAGAACAGATCAGAGAGAGAGAGAGAACAGATCAGAGAGAGAGAACAGATCAGAGAGAGAGAGAACAGATCAGAGAGAGAGAGAGAACAGATCAGAGAGAGAGAACAGATCAGAGAGAGAGAGAGAACAGATCAGAGAGAGAGAACAGATCAGAGAGAGAGAGAGAGAACAGATCAGAGAGAGAGAGAGAACAGATCAGAGAGAGAGAGAGAACAGATCAGAGAGAGAGAACAGATCAGAGAGAGAGAGAGAACAGATCAGAGAGAGACAGAGAACAGATCAGAGAGAGAGAGAGAACAGATCAGAGAGAGAGAGAACAGATCAGAGAGAGAGAACAGATCAGAGAGAGAGAGAGAACAGATCAGAGAGAGAGAGAACAGATCAGAGAGAGAGAACAGATCAGAGAGAGAGAACAGATCAGAGAGAGAGAGAGAACAGATCAGAGAGAGAGAACAGATCAGAGAGAGAGAGAACAGATCAGAGAGAGAGAGAACAGATCAGAGAGAGAGAACAGATCAGAGAGAGAGAGAGAACAGATCAGAGAGAGAGAACAGATCAGAGAGAGAGAGAGAACAGATCAGAGAGAGAGAACAGATCAGAGAGAGAGAACAGATCAGAGAGAGAGAGAGAATAGATCAGAGAGAGAGAACAGATCAGAGAGAGAGAGAACAGATCAGACAGAGAGAGAACAGATCAGAGAGAGAGAGAACAGATCAGAGAGAGAGAACAGAGAGAGAGAGAGAGAACAGAGAGAGAGAGAGAACAGATCAGAGAGAGAGAGAACAGATCAGAGAGAGAGAGAGAACAGATCAGAGAGAGAGAGAACAGATCAGAGAGAGAGAGAACAGAGAGAGAGAGAGAACAGATCAGAGAGAGAGAGAACAGATCAGAGAGAGAGAACAGATCAGAGAGAGAGAGAACAGATCAGAGAGAGAGAACAGATCAGAGAGAGAGAGAACAGATCAGAGAGAGAGAGAACAGATCAGAGAGAGAGAACAGAGAGAGAGAGAGAACAGATCAGAGAGAGAGAGAACAGATCAGAGAGAGAGAGAACAGATCAGAGAGAGAGAGAACAGATCAGAGAGAGAGAGAACAGATCAGAGAGAGAGAGAACAGATCAGAGAGAGAGAACAGATCAGAGAGAGAGAGAACAGATCAGAGAGAGAGAGAACAGAGAGAGAGAACAGATCAGAGAGAGAGAGAACAGATCAGAGAGAGAGAACAGATCAGAGAGAGAGAGAACAGATCAGAGAGAGAGAACAGATCAGAGAGAGAGAGAACAGATCAGAGAGAGAGAGAACAGATCAGAGAGAGAGAACAGAGAGAGAGAGAGAACAGATCAGAGAGAGAGAGAACAGATCAGAGAGAGAGAGAGAACAGATCAGAGAGAGAGAGAACAGATCAGAGAGAGAGAGAACAGATCAGAGAGAGAGAGAGAACAGATCAGAGAGAGAGAGAGAACAGATCAGAGAGAGAGAACAGATCAGAGAGAGAGAGAACAGATCAGAGAGAGAGAGAGAACAGATCAGAGAGAGAGAGAACAGATCAGAGAGAGAGAGAACAGATCAGAGAGAGAGAACAGATCAGAGAGAGAGAGAACAGATCAGAGAGAGAGAGAACAGATCAGAGAGAGAGAGAACAGATCAGAGAGAGAGAACAGATCAGAGAGAGAGAGAGAACAGATCAGAGAGAGAGAACAGATCAGAGAGAGAGAACAGATCAGAGAGAGAGAGAACAGATCAGAGAGAGAGAGAACAGATCAGAGAGAGAGAGAACAGATCAGAGAGAGAGAGAGAACAGATCAGAGAGAGAGAGAACAGATCAGAGAGAGAGAACTGATCAGAGAGAGAGAGAACAGTTCAGAGAGAGAGAACAGATCAGAGAGAGAGAGAACAGATCAGAGAGAGAGAGAGAACAGATCAGAGAGAGAGAACAGATCAGAGAGAGAGAACAGATCAGAGAGAGAGAACAGATCAGAGAGAGAGAGAGAACAGATCAGAGAGAGAGAGAGAACAGATCAGAGAGAGAGAGAGAGAACTGATCAGAGAGAGAGAGAACAGTTCAGAGAGAGAGAACAGTTCAGAGAGAGAGAACAGATCAGAGAGAGAGAGAACAGATCAGAGAGAGAGAGAACAGATCAGAGAGAGAGAGAACAGATCAGAGAGAGAGAGAACAGATCAGAGAGAGAGAACAGATCAGAGAGAGAGAACAGATCAGAGAGAGAGAGAACAGATCAGAGAGAGAGAACAGATCAGAGAGAGAGAGAGAACAGATCAGAGAGAAAGAGAGAACCGATCAGAGAGAGAGAGAACAGATCAGAGAGAGAGATCAGATCAGAGAGAGAGAGAGAACAGATCAGAGAGAGAGAACAGATCAGAGAGAGAGAGAGAGAGAACAGATCAGAGAGAGAGAGAGAACAGATCAGAGAGAGAGAACAGATCAGAGAGAGAGAGAGAACAGATCAGAGAGAGAGAGAGAACAGATCAGAGAGAGAGAGAACAGATCAGAGAGAGAGAGAACAGATCAGAGAGAGAGAGAACAGATCAGAGTGAGAGAACAGATCAGAGAGAGAGAGGGAGAACAGATCAGAGAGAGAGAGAACAGATCAGAGAGAGAGAGAGAACAGATCAGAGAGAGAGAACAGATCAGAGAGAGAGAGAGAACAGATCAGAGAGAGAGAGAGAACAGATCAGAGAGAGAGAACAGATCAGAGAGAGAGAACAGATCAGAGAGAGAGAACAGATCAGAGAGAGAGAGAACAATCAGAGAGAGAGAACAGATCAGAGAGAGAGAGAGAACAGATCAGAGAGAGAGAGAACAGATCAGAGAGAGAGAGAACAGATCAGAGAGAGTGAGAACAGATCAGAGAGAGAGAACAGATCAGAGAGAGAGAACAGATCAGAGAGAGAGAGAACAGATCAGAGAGAGAGAGAGAACAGATCAGAGAGAGAGAACAGATCAGAGAGAGAGAGAACAGATCAGAGAGAGAGAGAACAGATCAGAGAGAGAGGACAGATCAGAGAGAGAAGAGATCAGAGAGAGAGAGAGAACAGATCAGAGAGAGAGAACTGATCAGAGAGAGAGAACAGATCAGAGAGAGAGAACAGATCAGAGAGAGAGAGAGAACAGATCAGAGAGAGAGAACAGATCAGAGAGAGAGAGAGAACAGATCAGAGAGAGAGAGAACAGATCAGAGAGAGAACAGATCAGAGAGAGAGAACAGATCAGAGAGAGAGAGAGAACAGATCAGAGAGAGAGAGAACAGATCAGAGAGAGAGAACAGATCAGAGAGAGAGAACAGATCAGAGAGAGAGAACAGATCAGAGAGAGAGAGAGAACAGATCAGAGAGAGAGAGAGAACAGATCAGAGAGAGAGAACAGATCAGAGAGAGAGAACAGATCAGAGAGAGAACAGATCAGAGAGAGAGAACAGATCAGAGAGAGAGAGAACAGATCAGAGAGAGAGAACAGATCATAGAGAGAGAGAACAGATCAGAGAGAGAGAGAGAACAGATCAGAGAGAGAGAGAACAGATCAGAGAGAGAGAGAACAGATTAGAGAGAGAGAACAGATCATAGAGAGAGAACAGATCAGCGAGAGAGAGAACAGATCAGAGAGAGAGAACAGATCAGAGAGAGAGAGAGAACAGATCAGAGAGAGAGAGAACAGATCAGAGAGAGAGAGAGAACAGATCAGAGAGAGAGAGAACAGATCAGAGAGAGAGAGAACAGATCAGAGAGAGAGAGAGAACAGATCAGAGAGAGAGAGAACAGATCAGAGAGAGAGAGAGAACAGATCAGAGAGAGAGAACAGATCAGAGAGAGAGAGAACAGATCAGAGAGAGAGAACAGATCAGAGAGAGAGAGAACAGATCAGAGAGAGAGAGAACAGATCAGAGAGAGAGAGAACAGATCAGAGAGAGAGAACAAATCAGAGAGAGAGAGAGAACAGATCAGAGAGAGAGAGAGAACAGATCAGAGAAACTCAGTTGAAGGCTATTGAGATAGAAACTGGGCACAGTGACTGCAAAACGAATAAATACCTGTACAGTCGCCATCACTGGAGAGGATAAATAACAGCGTGAATCACTGCAGCTGCTAATTGGAATGGGTAGAGTGTACCCAGGAACACAGCGGGTATACTGTACCCAGACACACAGCGGGGACACTGTACCCAGACACACAGCGGGTACACTGTACCCAGACACACAGCGGGGACACTGTACCCAGACACACAGCGGGGACACTGTACCCAGACACACAGCGGGTACACTGTACCCAGACACACAGCGGGGACACTGTACCCAGACACACAGCGGGTACACTGTACCCAGACACACAGCGGGAACACTGTACCCAGATACGCAGCGGGTACACTGTACCCAGGAACACAGCGGGTATACTGTACCCAGACACACAGCGGGGACACTGTACCCAGACACACAGCGGGTACACTGTACCCAGACACGCAGCGGGGACACTGTACCCAGACACGCAGCGGGTACACTGTACCCAGACACGCAGCGGGGACACTGTACCCAGACACGCAGCGGGGACACTGTACCCAGACACGCAGCGGGTACACTGTACCCAGACACGCAGCGGGGACACTGTACCCAGACACACAGCGGGGACACTGTACCCAGACACACAGCGGGGACACTGTACCCAGACACACAGCGGGTACACTGTACCCAGTCACACAGCGGGTACACTGTACCCAGACACACAGCGGGGACACTGTACCGAGACACACAGCGGGGACTGTGTACCCAGACACACAGCGGGTACACTGTACCCAGACACACAGCGGGGACACTGTACCCAGACACGCAGCGGGGACACTGTACCCAGACACGCAGCGGGTACACTGTACCCAGACACGCAGCGGGTACACTGTACCCAGACACGCAGCGGGTACACTGTACCCAGACACGCAGCGGGTACACTGTACCCAGACACGCAGCGGGACACTGTACCCAGACACGCAGCGGGTACACTGTACCCAGGCACGCAGCGGGGACACTGTACCCAGGCACGCAGCGGGGACACTGTACCCAGACACGCAGCGGGGACACTGTACCCAGACACGCAGCGGGGACACTGTACACAGACACGCAGCGGGGACACTGTACCCAGACACGCAGCGGGGACACTGTACACAGACACGCAGCGGGGACACTGTACCCAGACACGCAGCGGGGACACTGTACCCAGACACGCAGCGGGTACACTGTACCCAGACACGCAGCGGGTACACTGTACCCAGACACGCAGCGGGGACACTGTACCCAGACACAAAGCGGGGACACTGTACCCAGACACGCAGCGGGGACACTGTACCCAGACACACAGCGGGGACACTGTACACAGACACACAGCGGGGACACTGTACCCAGACACACAGCGGGGACACTGTACCCAGAACACAGCGGGAACACTGTACCCAGACACACAGCGGGGACACTGTACCCAGACACACAGTGGATAAACTGAACCCAGACACACAGCGGGTACACTGTACCCAGACACACAGCGGGTACACTGTACCCAGGCACACAGCGGGGACACTGTACCCAGGCACACAGCGGGGACACTGTACCCAGGCACACAGCGGGTACTCTGCACAAACACTCACAGCGGGGACACTGTACCCAGGCACACGGCGGGTACTCTGCACAAACACTCACAGCGGGGACACTGTACCCAGGCACACAGCGGGTACACTGTACACAGACACACAGCAGGGACACTGTACCCAGACACGCAGCGGGTACACTGTACCCAGACACGCAGCGGGTACACTGTACCCAGACACGCAGCGGGGACACTGTACCCAGACACAAAGCGGGGACACTGTACCCAGACACGCAGCGGGGACACTGTACCCAGACACACAGCGGGGACACTGTACACAGACACACAGCGGGGACACTGTACCCAGACACACAGCGGGGACACTGTACCCAGAACACAGCGGGAACACTGTACCCAGACACACAGCGGGGACACTGTACCCAGACACACAGTGGATAAACTGAACCCAGACACACAGCGGGTACACTGTACCCAGACACACAGCGGGTACACTGTACCCAGGCACACAGCGGGGACACTGTACCCAGGCACACAGCGGGGACACTGTACCCAGGCACACAGCGGGTACTCTGCACAAACACTCACAGCGGGGACACTGTACCCAGGCACACGGCGGGTACTCTGCACAAACACTCACAGCGGGGACACTGTACCCAGGCACACAGCGGGTACACTGTACACAGACACACAGCAGGGACACTGTACCCAGACACACAGCGGGGACACTGTACCCAGACACAAAGCGGGGACACTGTACCCAGACACACAGCGGGGACACTGTACCCAGACACACAGTGGGTAAACTGAACCCAGACACACAGCGGGGACACTGTACCCAGACACACAGCGGGGACACTGTACCCAGACACGCAGCGGGGACACTGTACCCAGACACGCAGCGGGAACACTGTACCCAGACACACAGTGGGGACACTGTACCCAGACACACAGCGGGGACACTGTACCCAGAACACAGCGGCAACACTGTACCCAGACACACAGTGGGGACACTGTACCCAGACACACAGTGGGGACACTGTACCCAGGCACACAGCGGGGCCACAGCACCCAGACACACAGCGGGGACACTGTACCCAGACACACAGCGGGGACACTGTACCCAGGCACGCAGCGGGTACACTGTACCCAGACACGCAGCGGGTACACTGTACCCAGACACGCAGCGGGTACACTGTACCCAGACACGCAGCGGGGACACTGTACCCAGACACAAAGCGGGGACACTGTACCCAGACACGCAGCGGGGACACTGTACCCAGACACACAGCGGGGACACTGTACACAGACACACAGCGGGGACACTGTACCCAGACACACAGCGGGGACACTGTACCCAGACACACAGCGGGGACACTGTACCCAGAACACAGCGGGAACACTGTACCCAGACACACAGCGGGGACACTGTACCCAGACACACAGTGGATAAACTGAACCCAGACACACAGCGGGTACACTGTACCCAGACACACAGCGGGTACACTGTACCCAGGCACACAGCGGGGACACTGTACCCAGGCACACAGCGGGGACACTGTACCCAGGCACACAGCGGGTACTCTGCACAAACACTCACAGCGGGGACACTGTACCCAGGCACACGGCGGGTACTCTGCACAAACACTCACAGCGGGGACACTGTACCCAGGCACACAGCGGGTACACTGTACACAGACACACAGCAGGGACACTGTACCCAGACACACAGCGGGGACACTGTACCCAGACACACAGCGGGGACACTGTACCCAGACACAAAGCGGGGACACTGTACCCAGACACACAGCGGGGACACTGTACCCAGACACACAGTGGGTAAACTGAACCCAGACACACAGCGGGGACACTGTACCCAGACACACAGCGGGGACACTGTACCCAGACACACAGCGGGGACACTGTACCCAGACACGCAGCGGGGACACTGTACCCAGACACGCAGCGGGAACACTGTACCCAGACACACAGTGGGGACACTGTACCCAGACACACAGTGGGGACACTGTACCCAGACACACAGCGGGGACACTGTACCCAGAACACAGCGGCAACACTGTACCCAGACACACAGTGGGGACACTGTACCCAGACACACAGTGGGGACACTGTACCCAGGCACACAGCGGGGCCACAGCACCCAGACACACAGCGGGGACACTGTACCCAGACACACAGCGGGGACACTGTACCCAGGCACACAGCGGGGACACTGTACCCAGACACACAGCAGGTACACTGCACAAACACTCACAGTGGGTACACTGTACCCAGACACACAGCGGGGACACTGTACCCAGACACACAGCGGGTACACTGTACCCAGACACACAGCAGGTACACTGCACAAACACTCACAGTGGGTACACTGTACCCAGGCACACAGCGGGTACACTGCACAAACACTCACAGTGGGTACACTGTACCCAGGCACACAGCGGGTACACAGCACCAAGGCATGAACACAGCCGCAAGCACAGCTTAAATAAATGGTCCCGTCAAATCACAGAATTTATTTTAAAACCATAATCAGGCAGCAAACACAATCAAAATACAAACGGAATATTCCATCCCAATCAGAGTGCAAATATTAACTCTCAAAACAGATTCGACTCTGTTCACAAATTCTGTCCTTTAAATAAATACAATTCAAATGTATAGTCAGGTTATTACACTGTCCCCATCAAACACTCCCAGGACAGGTACAGCACGGGATTAGATACAGAGTAAATCTCCCTCTACACTGTCCCCATCAAACACTCCCAGGACAGGTACAGCACAGGGTTAGATACAGGGTAAAGCTCCCTCTACACTGTCCCCATCAAACACTCCCAGGACAGGTACAGCACGGGGTTAGATGCAGAGTAAATCTCCCTCTACACTGTCCCCATCAAACACTCCCAGGACAGGTACAGCACGGGGTTAGATACAGAGTAAAGCCCCCTCTACACTGTCCCCATCAATCACTCCCAGGACAGGTACAGCACGGGGTTAGATACAGAGTAAAGATCCCTCTACACTGTCCCCATCAAACAATCCCAGGACAGGTACAGCACAGGGTTAGATACAGAGTAAAGCTCCCTCTACACTGTCCCCATCAAACACTCCCAGGACAGGTACAGCAGAGGGTTAGATACAGAGTAAAGCTCCCTCTACACTGTCCCGATCAAACACTCCCAGGACAGGTACAGCACGGGGTTAGATACAGAGTAAAGCTCCCTCTATACTGTCCCCATCAAACACTCCCAGGACAGGTACAGCACGGGGTTAAATACAGAGTAAAGATCCCTCTACACTGTCCCCATCAAACACTCCCAGGACAGGTACAGCACGGGGTTAGATACAGAGTAAAGCTCAGTGTGATATTTTTGACCTTATAAAACTCTCTCCGTTGCACTGTAAGTTTGGGAGTGAATTGTGATGGTATCAGTCCAATGGGAGGTGCTTTGACAATTTACCAATGCAACCCTTGGGGCAGGGGACGAGATCTTATGTGTACCCATGTTCGCCAGCCTTTGTAACCACCTGTAACCACCTCCCACACACCCCCCTGCCCAGCTAGCATCCTCGCCCTGTCAATCCTGCTCTCCTGGGAACTCAGGTCTCTGCACTCCATCCCTGGTGTCCCTCCGCTGATCAAACACAGCTTGATGTTGAGAAACATCTTGGCCAAGAGATTCCAGGTCATCGTCCGCTCCCCACCGTCCTTGGGATGTTCTGGCAGGATAAGGTCGCTCTCCCTCTTTCTCTCGCTCTGTCTCGTCTGCTGTTTCTCTCACTCGATCTGTCTCTCTCTTCCACTCTGTCTCAGTCTCGGCTGCTGTTTCTCTCACTCTTTCTCTGTTTCTCTCTGTCTCTCTCTCTCTGCCTCTATCTGCCCACCTCCATCATCCACACTCAGTCTCTCTCCATCTCCCTCTCTGTCTGTCTGCTGGTGTCTCCCTCTCTCTCTCCATTTCCATTCTCCGTCTCTCTCTCTCTGTCTCACCATCTCCCTCTCTCAGTGTCTCTCTCTCTCTCTCGCCTTCTCTCTCTCGTTCCCCGTCTCCCTCTCTCACTCTCGCCATCTCCCTCTTTCTCTGTCTTGTTCTCCGTCTCCCCCTCTCTGTCTCTCTCTCGCCACCTCCCTCTCTCTTTCTGTCTCTCTTTCTGTCTCTCCATCTCCCACTCCCTCTCTCTGTCTTATTCCCAATTTCCCTCTCTCAGTCTGTCTCTTTCTCTCTCCATCTCCCTCTCTCCCAATCTTGTTCCCCATCTCCCTCTCTCTCGCCATCTCTCTCTCTCTGTCTCGTTCTCCGTCTCCCTCTCTCTCTGTCTCGTTCTCCGTCTCCCTCTCTCTCTGTCTCGTTCTCCGTCTCCCTCTCTCTCTGTCTCGTTCTCCGTCTCCCTCTCTCTCTGTCTCGTTCTCCGTCTCCCTCTCTCTCTGTCTCGTTCCCCGTCTCCCTCTCTCTCTGTCTCGTTCCCCGTCTCCCTCTCTCTGTCTTGTTGTCCGCCCTCTCTCTCTGTCTCGTTCTCCGTCTCCCTCTCTCTCTGTCTCGTTCCCCGTCTCCCTCTCTCTCTGTCTCCATCTCCCTCTCTCTCATTCTCCGTCTCCCTCTCTCTCTCTGTCTTGTTCTCCCTCTCTCTCTCTCTGCATTCCCCTTGGTGGACAGGGAGGTGATGAAGCCTCAGTCGCTGGGGGCTGGAGGTAGGACGTTGTTGACTGTGGTGTCCACCTGCTCACGGTGAAGGCTCTGGTGGGACTGCAGGCTTGCCCACTGCTGGAAGCTATCCCCGCACGTGTCACAGATGAAAGAGTTAGCGGGTTGAGGCTGGGGTTGGAGCTGGGGCTGGGGCTGGTGCGCCCTATCCAGCTCAGGCTCCCCCCGGTGCAGCCTCATGTGCCAGCGGAGGTAGTGAGGCCTGGCAAAGCCCTTCCGGCAGGTCGAGCAGGCGAAGGGCTCGGGCAGAGCTGGGCGGCTGCGCTGGTGCCTCTCGGAGCCAGGGAGCCCGCACCGGGGGCACCGGCGGGGGGTCTGCCCTGGGGGCCAGCCCTGCTGCCTGGACAGGGCCCAGGCGGCGCCGCACAGCTGGCAGCTGGGGGAGGGGCTGGGCGGGGGGTCCCGCTGGCCCACGTGGACTCGCTGGTGCTGCTGGAGGGCCTGGGTCCGGCTGAAGGAGTCTCCGCACACCTTGCACGACAGGCGCTGCCCCACGGCGGAGGAGGAGGGCCCCACGGCGGAGGAGGAGGGTCCAACAGCGGAGGAGGAGGGTCCAACGGTGGAGGACGAGGGTCCCACGGCGGAGGAGGAGGGCCCCACGGCGGAGGAGGAGGGCCCCACGGCGGAGGAGGAGGGCCCCACGGCGGAGGAGGAGGGCCCCACGGCGGAGGAGGAGGGCCCCACGGCGGAGGAGGAGGGCCCCACGGCGGAGGAGGAGGGCCCCACGGTGGAGGAGGAGGGCCCCACGGTGGAGGACGGCTCCACGGCAGAGGAAGGCCCCACTGTGGAGGACGACGACCCCACGATGGAGGATGACCCCACGGTGGAGGAAAGACCCACTGTGGAGGAGAGGGGTCCCACTGCAGAGGAGGAGGGAGGCTCCACGGTTGAAGAGAAGGGCCCCATGGTGGAGGAGGGCCCCATGGTGGAGGAGGGCCCCACGGTGGAGGAGGGCCCCACGGTGGAGGAGGGCCCCACGGTGGAGGAGGGCCCCAAGATGGAGGAGGAGGGCCCCACGGTGGAGGAGGAGGGCCCCACGGTGGAGGAGGGCCCCACGGTGGAGGAGGAGGGCCCCACAGTGGAGGGAGAGGTCCTGACGGTGGAGGCGATCGTGCTGGGCCTTGTGACGGGGTTGGCAGTGGAGCCGGGCTCTGTGGTGGAGGAGCTGGTGTGTCCAGCGACTGAGGAGTTTGAAGGCTCAGTGGCGGAGAAGTTGGAGAGCCCCACGGTGGAGGAGTTTGCAGGTCCACCGATGGAGCAATTATAGAGCCTGGCAGCGGAAAAGCCGGACTGACCAGCGATGGAGGAGTTTGAACATCCAACAATGGAGCAGCTGGAGAGTCCGGCACTGGGAGAGTTTGAAGGTCTGATGGTGGAAACATTAACAGCTCCATTGGTGGAGGAGTTAGGCGGCCTGGTGAATGCAGGGTTTGAAGATCCAGTGATCGCAGAATTTGATGATCCGGTGATTGCAAAGTCTGAAGATCTGGTGATCGCCGAATCTGAAGATCTGGTGATCGCCGAATCTGAAGATCTGGTGATCGCCGATTCTGAAGATCTGGTGATCGCTGAGTCTGAAGATCTGGTGATCGCCGAATCTGAAGATCTGGTGATCGCTGAGTCTGAAGATCTGGTGATCGCCGAATCTGAAGATCTGGTGATCGCCGATTCTGAAGATCTGGTGATCACTGAGTCTGAAGATCTGGTGATCGCCGATTCTGAAGATCTGGTGATCGCCGATTCTGAAGATCTGGTGATCACCGAGTTTGAAGATCTGGTGATCGCCGATTCTGAAGATCTGGTGCTCGCCGAGTTTGAAGATCTGGTGATCGCCGAGTCTGAAGATCTGGTGCTCGCCGAGTTTGAAGATCTGATGCTCGCCGAGTCTGAAGATCTGGTGCTCGCTGAGTTTGAAGATCTGATGCTCGCCGAGTCTGAAGATCTGGTGCTCGCCGAGTTTGAAGATCTGATGCTCGCCGAGTTTGAAGATCTGGTGATCGCCGAGTTGGAAGGTCCGTTGAGGGAAGATTTGGAAGTTCTGTTGGTAGATAGGTTTGAAGATCTGGCTATGGAGGCTTTGGCGTTGTCCAGTAGCTTCAGGCCGGCGTGAACGGGCATGTGCCACTGCAGGAACCGCTCCTGGGTGAACCCTTTGCCACACGCCTGGCAGATGAAGGACTCGCGGAGGCCGTGGCTGCGCTGGTGCTGCACCAGCTGCTCCTGCTGGACGAAGCAGCTCCCGCACTGGTCGCACCGGTATGTCTCCGCCGCAAAGTGCAACCGGCGGTGCTGCTGGTAGTTGGCGGCCAGGGCGAACGTCTTGCCACACAGGCCGCACTCGTGGGCCTCCTGGCCGGTGTGCGCCGCCTGGTGCCGAGCGAGCAGGGCTGCCACCGTGAAACCCTTGCCGCAGACGTCGCAGACGGCCAGGCGCTCGCCCCGGTTGCACTGCTCGTGGGAGGAGACGGCCGCCGAGCGGGTGAAGCTCATCTCCCCGAAGGCCCGCTGGCCGGCGTGGACTCGCAGGTGCTGCTGGAGGGCGTGCGAGCGGCTGAACTGGTCCCCGCACGTGGCACAGGTGAAGGCCCCCGTGGTCCGTGCAGCCGGGGTTGGAGGCGGCAGAGTCTGGCCAGCCCCCTCCATCTCCACTCGACTTCTCACCGCAACCTAGAAAGACCAAGCAGATCACTGACAGACTAACGTCGGCTCGCAGGTTAGGGCAGGCAGCGACACTGGAGTACAGTCCGAGAGGAACTGGCACAGTCAGCTGTTGTTGTATGACCACCCCGACCATCAGTTGTTGTTGTATGACCACCCCGACCATCAGTTGTTGTTGTATGACCACCCTGACCATCAGTTGTTGTTGTATGACCACCCCGACCATCAGTTGTTGTTGTATGACCACCCCGACCATCAGTTGTTGTGTGACCACCCCGACCATCAGTTGTTGTTGTATGACCACCCTGACCATCAGTTGTTGTTGTATGACCACCCCGACCATCAGTTGTTGTTGTATGACCACCCCGACCATCAGTTGTTGTGTGACCACCCCGACCATCAGTTGTTGTTGTATGACCACCCCGACCATCAGTTGTTGTTGTATGACCACCCCGACCATCAGTTGTTGCTGTGTGACCACCCCGACCATCAGTTGTTGTTGTATGACCACCCCGACCATCAGTTGTTGCTGTGTGACCACCCCGACCATCAGTTGTTGTTGTATGACCACCCTGACCATCAGTTGTTGTTGTATGACCACCCCGACCATCAGTTGTTGTTGTATGACCACCCCGACCATCAGTTGTTGTGTGACCACCCCGACCATCAGTTGTTGTTGTATGACCACCCCGACCATCAGTTGTTGTTGTATGACCACCCCGACCATCAGTTGTTGTGTGACCACCCCGACCATCAGTTGTTGTTGTATGACCACCCCGACCATCAGTTGTTGTTGTATGACCACCCCGACCATCAGTTGTTGTTGTGTGACCACCCTGACCATCAGTTGTTGTTGTGTGACCACCCCGACCATCAGTTGTTGTTGTGTGACCACCCCGACCATCAGTTGTTGTTGTGTGACCACCCCGACCATCAGTTGTTGTTGTGTGACCACCCCGACCATCAGTTGTTGTTGTGTGACCACCCTGACCATCAGTTGTTGTTGTCTGACCACCCCGACCATCAGTTGTTGTTGTATGACCACCCTGACCATCAGTTGTTGTTGTATGACCACCCTGACCATCAGTTGTTGTTGTATGACCACCCTGACCATCAGTTGTTATTGTATGACCACACTGACCATCAGTTGTTGTTGTGACCACCCTGCCCATCAGTTGTTGTTGTGTGACCACCCTGACCATCAGTTGTTGTATGACCACCATGACTGTCAGTTGTTGTTGTATGACCAACCTGACTATACGTTGTTGTTGTATGACCATCAGTTGTTGTTGTATGACCACCCTGACCATCAGTTGTTGTTGTGACCACCCTGCCCATCAGTTGTTGTTGTGTGACCACCCTGACCATCAGTTCTTGTTGTATGACCACCATGACTGTCAGTTGTTGTTGTGTGACCACCCCGACCATCAGCTGTTGTTGTGTGACCACCATGACTGTCAGTTGTTGTTGTAGGATCATCAGTTGTTGTTGTATGAACACCCCACCCATAAGTTGTTGTTGCATGACCACCCTACCCATAAGTTGTTGTTGTATGACCACCCTGACCATCAGTTGTTGTCATGTGACCACCCTGACCATCAGTTGTTGTTGTATGGCCATCAGTTGTTGTATGACCACCCTGACCATCAGTGGTTGTATGACCATCCGTTGTTGTTGTATGACCACCCTGACCATCACTTGTTGTTGTGTGACCACTCTGACCATCAGTTGTTGTTGTAGGGCCACACCATCAGTTGTTGTATGACCACCCTGACCATCAGTTGTTGTTGTATGAGCACCCTGGCCATCAGTTGTTGTTGTAAGGCCACCCTGACCATCAGTTGTTCCTGTATGACCACCCAGCCCATCAGTTGCTGCTGTATGACCACCCAGCCCATCAGTTGTTGTTGTATGACCATCAGATGGTGCTGTATGAACACCCTACCCAGCAGTTATTGTTGTGAGCACACTGCCATCAGTTGTTGTATGACCATCCTGAGCATCAGTTCTTGTTGTATGATCACCCTGACCATCAGTTGTTGTTGTATGACTACCCTGACCATCAGTTGTTGTATGACCACCATGCCCATCAGTTGTTGTTGTATGACCATTAGTTGTTGTATGACCACCCTGACCATCAGTTGTTGTTGTTTGACCACCCTGACCATCCGTTGTTGTTCTGTGACCACCCTGACCATCAGTTGTTGTTGTATGACCACCTGACCATCAGTTGTTGTTGTATGACCACCCTGACCATAAGTTGTTGTTGTATTACCACCCTGACCATCAGTTGTTGTTGTATGACCACCCTGACCATCAGTTGTTGTTGTATGACCACCCTGACCATAAGTTGTTGTTGTATGACCACCCTGACCATCAGTTATTGTTCTGTGACCACCCTGACCATCGGTTGTTGTTGTATGACTACCCTGACCATCAGTTGTTGTATGACCACCATGACTGTCAGTTGTTGTTGTATGACCACCCTGCCCATCAGTTGTTGTTGTATGACCACCCTGACCATCAGTTGTTGTTGTATGACTACCCTGACCATCAGTTGTTGTTGTATGACCACCCGACCATCAGTTGTTGTTGTATGACCACCCTGACCATAAGCTGTTGTTGTATGACTACCCTGACCATCAGTTGTTGTTGTATGACCACCATGACTGTCAGTTGTTGTTGTATGACCACCCTGACCATCAGTTGTTGTTCTATGATCACCCTCACAATCACTTGTTGTTGTATGACCACCCTGACCATCAGTTGTTGCTGTCTGACCATCAGTTGTTATTGTATGAGCACCCTGACCATCAGTTGTTGTTGTGTGACCACCCTGACCATCAGTTGTTGTTCTATGAACACCCTCACCATCAGTTGTTATTGTATAACCACCCTGACCATCAGTTGTTGTTGTATGATCACCCTGACCATCAGTTGTTGCTGTTTGACCATCAGTTGTTGTTGTATGACCACCCTGACCATCAGTTGTTGTTGTGTGACCACCCTGACCATCAGTTGTTGTTGTGTGACCATCCTGACCATCAGTTGTTGTTGTGACCACCCTGACCATCAGTTGTTGTTGTATGACCACCCTGACCATCAGTTGTTGTTCTATGACCACCCTCACAATCACTTGTTGTTGTATGACCACCCTGACCATCAGTTGTTGCTGTCTGACCATCAGTTGTTATTGTATGAGCACCCTGACCATCAGTTGTTGTTGTGTGACCACCCTGACCATCAGTTGTTGTTCTATGACCACCCTCACAATCACTTGTTGTTGTATGACCACCCTGACCATCAGTTGTTGCTGTCTGACCAACAGTTGTTATTGTATGAGCACCCTGACCATCAGTTGTTGTTGTATGACCACCCTAACCATCAGTAGTTGTTCTATGAACACCCTCACCATCAGTTGTTATTGTATAACCACCCTGACCATCAGTTGTTGTTGTATGACCACCCCGACCATCAGTTGTTGTTCTATGAACACCCTCACCATCAGTTGTTATTGTATAACCACCCTGACCATCAGTTGTTGTTGTATGACCACCCTGGCCATCAGTTGTTGTTGTATGATCACCCTGACCATCAGTTGTTGCTGTTTGACCATCAGTTGTTGTTGTATGACCACCCTGACCATCAGTTGTTGTTGTGTGACCACCCTGACCATCAGTTGTTGTTGTGTGACCACCCTGACCATCAGTTGTTGTTGTATGACCACCCTGACCATCAGTTGTTGTTGTATGACCACCCGGACCATCAGTTGTTGTTGTATGACCACCCTGACCATCAGTTGTTGTTGTATGACCACCCTGACCATCAGTTGTTGTTGTATGACCACCCTGACCATCAGTTGTTGTTGTGTCTGGGCCACCGCCTTCCTCAGACCCGCCTCCGTTCCTCCCGCCTACACCCCCGGGGTCTCCCCTGGCCTGTCCCCCTCCCTGACCCTCTCAAACCCCCTCCGGCCCCCGGGACCTACCGTCCGTCCACCGACTCGCCCTCCGCCGCCGCTCCGACTCCCACTCTCCGGCGCAGGCGCACCCACCGGCCCCGCCCCCTTCCGCACCAACGCATGCGCAACCCCAGTCCCCCTCTCTCTTCCCGTCAGGCGCATGCACCAGCTCGGGCCGCGCCCCCTTTCCGGAACGGCGCATGCGTGGGACTCGTCCCCTTCCCGTTCAGCCACACGCATGCGCAGCCCCCCAGAATGGGGGACAACCCCGCGCCCGGGGCAGTCTGGGTAACCACTACCGCCATTGACGGGCGGGGCCCAGCCCGTTACATTGAGGAGGAAGAGATGCGAAAGGGGTGAAAGGGGAAAGAAGGGATAAGGGGGAGAAAGAAGGGATAAGGGGGGAAAGAAGGGATAAGGGTGGAAAGAAGGGATAAGGGGGGGCAAGAAGCGATAAGGGGGGGAAAGAAGGTATAAGGGGGAGATGGGGAAGGGATTGGGGGGTAGATAAGGGGCCGGGGGGACAGAAGGGGCCAGGGGTGGCGAAGGGATCTGGGAGGTGAGGGGGGTAAGGGGTCGGGGTGGTAAGGGGTCGGGGTGGGAAGGGGTCGGGGTGGGAAGGGGTCGGGGGTAAGGGGTCGGGGGGGAAGGTTTCGGGGAAGTGGGGGTGGAAGGGGTCGGGGAAGTGGGGGGGGGAAGGGGTCGGGGAGGTGGGGGGGGAAGGGGTCGGGGAGGTGGGGGGTAAGGGGTCGGGGAGGTGGGGGGGGAAGGGGACGGGGAGGTGGGGGGTAAGGGGTCGGGGAGGTGGGGGGGGAAGGGGTCGGGGAGGTGGGGGGGAAGGGGTTGGGGAGGTGGGGGGGGGAAGGGGTCGGGGAGGTGGGGAGGGGAAGGGGTCGGGGAGGTTTGGGGGAAGGGGTCAGGGTTGGGGGGGAAGGGGACAGGTTTCCCCATGGGGACTGAACCCTTGATGTGGGGCCTGGTCTCCACAAAGGGATTGTCCCGTGGGGGGAGTGGGTCGGTTGCCATTCAATTTCCTCACATGTGGGCCCGTGGTTCCTGCATTCAATTCTGGGATGGACAGGAGGTTAGATACAGAGTAAATCTCCCTCTACACTTTCCCCATCAAACACTCCCAGGACAGGTACAGCACGGGGTTAGATACAGAGTAAAGCTCCCTCTACACTGTCCCCATCAAACACTCCCAGGACAGGTACAGCACGGGGTTAGATACAGAGTAAAGCTCCCTCTACACTGTCCACATCAAACACTCCCAGGACAGGTACAGCACGGGGTTAGATACAGAGTAAAGCTCCCTCTACACTGTCCCCATCAAACACTCCCAGGACAGGTACATCACGGGGTTAGATACAGAGTAAAGCTCCCTCTACACCGTCCCCATCAAACACTCCCAAGGCAGGTACAGCACGGGGTAAGATACAGAGTAAAGTTCCCTCTACACCGTCCCCATCAAACACTCCCAGGACAGGTACAGCACGGGGTTAGATACAGAGTAAAGCTCTCTCTACACCGTCCCCATCAAACACTCCCAGGACAGGTACAGCAGAGGGTTAGATACAGAGTAAATCTCCCTCTACACTGTCCCCATCAAACACTCCCAGGACACGTACAGCACGGGGTTAGATACAGAGTAATTATCTCCATCGCTTCACTCTGGTCTTTATTTGAGTCCTGCTCTTGAACATTTCAAACAGACAGCACACCCTTCTCCCCTCCAGCCTCCCAAACGTCCGGATGAGTCCCGTCGCACCAGCCTCTATATTCCTGAAGTGCCTCCTCTCGCGTTCGGCTGTGGTGGTGAAGTGTCAACGCCGAGCTTGACCAGCTGGTGAATGGTCCCGGCTTCAGTCTCCCTCTTCCTCTGGCACTTTCCGCTCGGCGCTGCCCCCCGCAGGCACTGAGCTAGCCCGGAGCTACAGCAGCCTCCGGCTCACTTGTCGGGGCTTCCGGCTGCTCCCTGCTCCCCTTCTGGCCGCCCGGTGGGATCAGGCTGTGCGCAGCGGTGCTGCCGGAGGCTGCACCAGCGGCTGAAACTGTCTCCGCAGAGGTGGCAGATGAAGGAGGCGGTGCCGGCAGCAGCAGCTGAGGCGGGCGCCGGGCCCTCGGGGGGAGGTGGCGCCCGCGGCGGCGTCGGCGTCGGCGGTTCAGCCTCGTGCAGCCGGGCGTGGCGGTCCAGGTAGTGGCTGCGGCTGAAGCCTTGGCCGCACTGCCGGCAGACGAAGGAGAACTGCAGGGCGTGCCGCCGGCAGTGCAGCTCCAGCTGCCGCCGGTCGCCGAAGCGGAGCTGGCAGACGCTGCAGCGGTGGGCGCCGCTGTGGCAGTGCGTGAGGCGGTGCCGCCGGTAGTTGGCGCCCAGGGCGAACGTCTGCCCGCAGCGGCCGCAGGAGAGCGGCTCCTCGCCGGTGTGCACCGCCTGGTGCCGAGCCAGCAGCGCCGCCACGGTGAAGCCCTTGCCGCAGACGTCGCAGACGGAGAAGCGCTCGCCGTTGTTGCACAGCTGGAAGGATCCCAGCGCCGCCGATCGAGTGAAGCTCATCTCGGGCAGCGCCCGCTGCCCCGCGTGGATGCGCTGGTGCTGCTGCAGGGCGTGAGGCCGCATGAAGTGGTCCCCGCAGGTTGGGCAGGTCAGGGGCTTTCCACCGCCGGCGGCTCCTGGCGTTAGCGTCTGGCCGGCGCGCTGCATCCCTGCTCCGACCTGCTCAAACTGGGAAAACACAAGTCAGTCAGGGTGACCGTCCTCCCACCACACTCACCTCATACAACTGCCTGCCCCCAAACGCAAACAGATAACCCTGAGCTCCACATGTCATACAGCACAGGAGGAGGCCATTCGGCCCCTCTACCGGGACTATCCAATGGGTGTCGGCCCTCCCACCACACTCACCTCATACAAACCGTCTGCCCCCGAACGCAAACAGATAACCCTGAGCTCCACACGTCATACAGCACAGGAGGAGGCCATTCGGCCCCTCTACCGGGACTATCCAATGCATCTCACTTCTCTGCTCCTCCCCCATCTCCCTCTTCCCTGAGGCAGAGTTTAAACCCCAAAATGAACAATTGTCAATTTAAATTCGATAAGATTGTGACTGATCTGATTGTGGTCTCAGCTCCGCTCTCCTGTCTGTCCCTCCATAACCCTTGCCTCCCCCCCTTTCGATCAGAAACCTGTCTAACTCAGCCTCGAATATATTCAGTGCCCCGGCCCCCCCACTGCTCTCTGGGCGGGGGGAGGGAGAGAATTCCACAGACTGACCACCCTCGGAGAGAAGAAATTCCCCCTCATCTCCGTCTTCAACAGGAGACCCCTCATTCTGAAACTGTGTATTTCCTCCCCAGCCCTCAGTTGTTGTTGTATTTCCTCCCCGGCCCTCAGTTGTTGTTGTATTTCCTCCCCAGGCCCTCAGTTGTTGTTGTATTTCCTCCCCTCGCCCCAGTTGTTGTTGTATTTGTTGTTGTATTTCCTCCCCTTGCCCCCAGTAGTTGTTGTATTTGTTGTTGTATTTCCTCCCCTTGCCCCCAGTAGTTGTTGTATTTGTTGTTGTATTTCCTCCCCTGGCCCCAGTAATTGTTGTATTTGTTGTTGTATTTCCTCCCCTGGCCCCAGTAGTTGTTGTATTTGTTGTTGTATTTCCTCCCCTGGCCCCAGTAGTTGTTGTATTTGTTGTTGTATTTCCTCCCCTTGCCCCCAGTAGTTGTTGTATTTGTTGTTGTATTTCCTCCCCTTGCCCCCAGTAGTTGTTGTATTTGTTGTTGTATTTCCTCCCCTTGCCCCCAGTAGTTGTTGTATTTGTTGTTGTATTCCCTCCCCTTGCCCCCAGTTGTTGTTATATTTGTTGTTGTATTTCCTCCCCTTGCCCCAGTAGTTGTTGTATTTGTTGTTGTATTTCCCCCCTTGCCCCAGTAGTTGTTGTATTTGTTGTTGTATTTCCGCCCCTTGCCCCCAGTTGTTGTTGTATTTGTTGTTGTATTCCTCCCCTTGCCCCCAGTAGTTGTTGTATTTGTTGTTGTATTTCCTCCCCTGGCCCCAGTTGTTGTTGTATTTGTTGTTGTATTTCCTCCCCTTGCCCCCAGTAGTTGTTGTATTTGTTGTTGTATTCCCTCCCCTTGCCCCAGTTGTTGTTATATTTGTTGTTGTATTTCCTCCCCTGGCCCCAGTAGTTGTTGTATTTGTTGTTGTATTCCCTCCCCTTGCCCCCAGTAGTTGTTGTATTTGTTGTTGTATTTCCTCCCCTGGCCCCAGTAGTTGTTGTATTTGTTGTTGTATTCCCTCCCCTTGCCCCCAGTAGTTGTTGTATTTGTTGTTGTATTTCCTCCCCTGGCCCCCAGTTGTTGTTATATTTGTTGTTGTATTTCCTCCCCTTGCCCCCAGTTGTTGTTATATTTGTTGTTGTATTTCCTCCACTGGCTCTCAGTTGTTGTTGTATTTCCTCCCCTTGCCCCAGTAGTTGTTGTATTTGTTGTTGTATTTCCTCCCCTTGCCCCAGTAGTTGTATTTGTTGTTGTATTTCCTCCCCTTGCCCCCAGTAGTTGTTGTATTTGTTGTTGTATTCCCTCCCCTTGCCCCCAGTTGTTGTTATATTTGTTGTTGTATTTCCTCCCCTTGCCCCAGTTGTTGTTGTATTTGTTGTTGTATTTGTTGTTGTTGTTGGGTGACTCTGCATTTCCGGTCTGCTGCTGCTGCTCCTTCCCCCACCGGATGTCCCGTCCTGTATTTCCCTCCCCCTCGCTACCTGCCCCCGGTTCAGTCCCGTGGGTTCCCCGGTCAAACTGGTCCCTCCCCCCACCCCCGCTCGCGGCCGCGGACAATCGTTCCCCCTGCCCCGCCCCCCCGCGGCCTCGCCCCGCCCCGCCCCCTTCGGCCCCGCCCCCTCCCCCGCCCCCTCCCCCGCCGCCCCGGGGTTTCTGACCTTCCCCCTGGAATCTCGGCTCCGGCTCCGCTGCGCCCGCCGCCGCTCCCAGTCGTACCGCGCATGCGTCCTCCCTGCCTCCCACACCCGCATGCGCAGTACACCCCGCCCGCCGCGGCCATAGGGCGCTTTCTGGCGCGCGCTGCACTCTGGGTATCCTGGCCCTCCATTGCTCCCGCCGGTCGTGTCGCATTCGTCCTTCAGCCGCCAGCACCTAGAAAACCGGGATTGAGGGTTGGGAGGGCTAATGCGGGAATGGGGGGGTATTGAGATGGTGGTGGTGGGGGGTAGTGGGGTGGGGGGTATGGGGTGGGGGGTGGGGGGTGGGGGTGCATTGTTGGGTCGGATTGGGTGGTGGGGGTCGGGGGTGGTGGGGGATGGGGTCGGGGGTTGGGTGGTGGCGGGTAGGGGGTGGGTTGGGTGGTGGGGGGTATGGGGTGGGTTGGGTGGTGGGGGGTAGGGGGTGGTGGGGTGGCGGGTGGGGGGTAGGGGGGTGGTGGGGGTAGGGGGGCCGTGGGTGGTGGGTGTGGTTGAGGGGAGAAACAAATCAACTGATTTCAGGGGAGGAATGGTGTGGCGATAATGTCACACAGAGTGCAGCCGCCTAACTGAGTGATGGCTTGGAGCTTGGTGAGAGGGGAGTCCGGTGAAGTGGGGTGGGGTGGGGGGGAGTTATTCATTTCCTCTTTCTATATTTCGCCCCCCCTAGAAATTGGTTCTTGCTCTACTACAGGTGAGGTATTTGGTGAGTATCTGGTAAGTAGGTAAGTCCTATTCTGTCCCTAATGTTTTTCATAGTACACAATTTGGTGGTAAAGTTATAAAAGATATAAGAAAGTAACGTAAATAAATGATTAATATAACTAAGTAATTATTTAAAACACATTAAGGATGGCAGGACAGGTGATGTATCAAGGCTGCAGCATGTGGGGGCTCCTGGATAACATTGTGATCCAGGACAAACACATCTGCAGTAAGTGTCTGCAGCTCGAGGAACTTCGGCCCAGAGTCATTGAGCTGGAGGCTGAGCTGCAGACACTGCGACACATCAGGGAGGGGGGAAGTTACCTGGATGCTCTGTAGCAGGAGGCAGTCACACCACTTAGGATAGAGTCTTCTAATCTGGTCAGTGGTCAGGGACAGGAGTGAGTGAGGCAGGTAAGGGGACCCAGAGGGCAGGAGTGTGAGCCTCAGCAATTGTCCAATAGGTTTGAGGTTACCTCAGCTTGTTTGGATGAGAGTGGGGGCTGCAGGATGGATGAGCAAATTGACCATGGCACCGTGGTACAGGAAGCCATTCAAGTGGGGGGATCAAAAAGGAATGTAGTGGTAGTGGGGACAGTATAGTGAGGGGGATTGACACTGTTCTCTGCAGCAAAGAGTGAGAGTCCAGGCAGCTGTGTTGCCTGCCCAGTGCCAGGGTTCGGGACATTTGCTCAGAGCTGGAGAGGAACTTGCAGTGGGAGGGGGAGGATCCAGTGGTCGTGGTCTATGTAGGCAGGATGAGGAATGATGCTCTGCATAGTCAGTATGAGGAGCTAGGCACCAAATTAAAAAGCAGAACCTCAAAGGTAATAATTTTTGCATTATTAGCAAATTGGCCTGGGATAAATAAGATTAGAGGAATGAATGTGTGGCTCAAAGACTGGTGTGGGAGAAGTGGGTTCCGGTTTGTGGGGCGCTGGCATCAGTATTGGGGAAAGCGGGATCTGTACCATTGAGACAGTCGACACCTGAGCCGTGCTGGGGCTGGTGTCTTCATGAGCTGCCTCACTAGAGAAGTAGAGAGGGTTTTAAACTGAATAGTGGGGGCAAGGGATCAAATTGGGAAGATGTGGTAAACCAAAGAGTAGAGACAAGACAAGAGAGACCAGTATTAATATGGGAAATGATAAACAGACTGTGACAGGAAGGGACAGAGATACAAATCTCAGAGTAAATCAGCAGGTAAGGCCAGATGCTACAAAAATAATAAAAGGACAAAACTAAAGACTCTGTAGCACAAAGTATTCAAAGCACAACAGATGAACTGATAGTGCAAATAGAAATAAATAAGTACAATCTGAAAGCCATTACAGAGATATGGCTGCAGGATGACAAAGATTGGGGCCTAAATATTGAAGGGTATGTGACTTTTAAGGAAATTAGGGAAGTTAGGGAAAGGTGGAGGGGTAGCTCTGTTAATTAATGATGGTATTAGCACATTAGAGAGGGATTGATCTAAGCTCAGGAAACCAGGATGTAGAAGCGGTTTGGGTTGAGATAAGGAATGGTAAAGGCAAGGAGTCACTTGTGTGAGTGGCGTACAAGCCCCCTAATTGTAACTACACAGTAGGACAGAGCATAAAAGAAGAGATAATGGGAGCTTGTCAGACAAATGCAGCAATAATCATGGGGGATTTTAATCTACATATAGACTGGAAAAATCAGATGAGCAAAGGTAGCGTAGATGAGGAGTTCATAGAATGTTTTTGGAGTAGTTTCTTAGAACAGCACATTCTGGAACCAATCAGGGAGCAGGCTTTACTAGGCCTGGTATTGAGCAACGAGACAGGATTAGTTGATAACCTCATAGTGAAGGCTCCCCTTGGTAGCAGCGATCATAATTTAATTGAATTTTACATTCATTTTGAGGGAGAAATGAGTGTGTCCAAGATGAGTGTTTTAAATGTAAATAAGGGCAAGTATGAGGGCATGAAAGCAGAGCTGGCTAAAGTGAACTGGCAAAGGAGGTTAAGGGATAGGTCAATAGAGGTTCACTGGCAGACAGTTAAAGGGATTTTCAGAATACACAGAATAGATACATTCCAATGAGAAAGACAAATCCCAAGGGGAGGGGCCACCATCCTTGGTTAACTAAAAAAGTTAAAGACAGTATCACACTTAAAGAAAAAGCATATAATTACACAAAGCAGGCCAGAAGATTGGAAAGAATATAAAGAACAGCAAAGCCTGAAAGGATTAATAAGGAGGGAAAAATTAGATGATGAGAGAAATCTAGCTGGTAATATAAAGACAGAGTCAGAGTTTCCAGAGATATTTAAATAAGAGTTAACAAAGTGAGCGTTGGTCCTATAGAGAGCGCGTCTGGGGAATTGATAATGGAAAGTAGGGAGATGGTGGATGAATGAAACAGGTATTCTGCTTCGTTCTACACTATAGAGGACACAAGTCACATCTCAGAAATAGCTGTAAATCAGGAAATGGAAGGGAGGGAGGAACTCGGGAAAATTACAATCACCAGGGAAGTGGTATTGAGCAAATTGTTGGGGCTGTGGGCTGGCAAATCTCCAGGTCCAGATGGACTTCACCGTAAGGTCTTGAAAGAAGTGGACAGTGAGATAGTTGATGCACTGGTTTTAATTTTCCCAAATTCCCTATATTTGGGGAAGGTTCTATTAGATTGGAAAATAGCAAATGTAACTCCTTTATTCAAAAAGGGTGGGGGACAGAGAGTAGGTAACTGCAGGCCAGTTAGCCTAATATCCATCATAGGGAAAATGTTAGAAGCTATTATTAAGGATGTTGTAGCAGAGCGCTTAGAAAAATTCAGGGCAATCAGGCAGATTGTGTTGAACCAATTTATTGGAGCTCTTTGAGGGAGTTACATGTGCTCTGGATAAAGGAGAACCAGTGGATTTACTGTACTTAGATTTCCAGAAGGGATTTTGTCAGGAAACAGAGATAGTTTAAGTAAGTTATATTGGTATTTCTGAGTGTTAGGAATGAGCTTAGCTTTAATGTTTACGTTTGATTTGTTTTTCTGTATCTGAGTGTTAAGAAAAGGTCAAGTTGAGTTTTAGTTTCATTTTAAATGGCACCTGCATTTCTAATGAGAGTTTACGACCATAGAGGAAGTTAAGCAAACACAAGGGTAGAAAAACTGGGTTGTTGCCTAGCAACATGGGTCCAGAGAGGCAGGTCCTTCCCACAGACACACACACACAAGAAACTAGAAACAGCGGTTTTTGAGTTCAGTTTTGATGACAGCTGCCAGGCAGAGGCAGCCTGGAAGGCTCAGATAGCCAGTCACAAGCTAAAGAAGAAAGCCCCTAAGAATCCAGGGAAGTGGAACAGGAGAAAGTCCCAAGCAGACCTTCCAGTCAAAGGAAAGACAGGAACCTGGAAAAGGTCCTGTTAAGTGAAGTTAAGAGTGAGGGGTGGAGAAAGGCTCCAAGCTTCAAGCTGCTGGAAGCAGAGTCAAAGCGAGATAAAGGCTTGTGAGAAGTCAGAAGGTCCAAAGAGGCAACTGAAGGTTTGTAACTCTTTGCTATGGGCATGTGAAGCAGTGGTGTACTGTTGACAGCTGAGTCAGTGAGAGAGAGTGCATGGAAGAAAGCTTGAATGCACGTGGTGACCCAGGGGAGAGGAACATCGGAAGGAGAGTTCGAAACCCCGGAGGCGAACCCTTGCGAAAGGTGTTTGAGAGAGAGCATCATTTTGGGAACAGATTCCAAGGCGCGTTCTTAGAAAATGGAGATTGGAAACCCTCATGTGAGACTGGGTTGCTCATGGTGTAACAAACATCTGGGGGGAGTTGAGGAGAGGTCCACAGCATCTGTCTGGGGTGGCATCTGTCGCTTGGGTTCAGTGTGCGGCGTGTCTGACCACAGGTCACCGGTTGGTTTACATGGACTGTACTTCCTGTGAACATTAGCTTTGTAACTTGTGTTATCCTTACAAATCTGTATCTATCTGTAACGGTATAGTTGTGGGTGAAGGAGTATTGTAGTATAGTTCATCTTTTCTTGTTTAATAAATGCTTTATGCTTTTGTTAAAAGTTGATTAGCTGACTCTGGTGACTCTGTTCAGTAGCCCCTCTCCACGTATCTAAACAAACAGATAAAAGTTACGATCTACCGAGCTGGGTTCCACCCTGGGATGAGACTTGTCCAGCGGTAACCCCAGCTGGGGATCATAGCAAAGTGGGGGCTCCTGCGGGATTTGAAATGTGGACAGCGGGTGATTGGATGCAGAATAATATTTTGTCCAGGATTATTGGTTTTAAGGTGGGATTGGAAATCCTTGACATTGGGACCTGTGAATCCTTTTCATGAATACTTGGATGTACACAGGTACTGGACATAGCAATCGGAGTTGCTGTGAGGTATGTTGTACGGGTTGGAATCCAAAATTGCTTTGGAGGCTACAAAGACTTTTCTATAGGTGGGAAATGCAACCGTGACTGGTTTACAGAAATTAACCAAGAGTAAACCGATGGAATTCGTGGATAAATTGGAGTTAGAATTACCCAAAGGGGTGAAGAAAGCAGACATAGTTGAGATAATAACACAGCATTTAAAACTGGAAGGGATGCTAGAAGGAGATACTAGGTAGGGAAAGTAGTGGAAAAAATTCTGAGGGACAGGATTAATCTCCACTTGGAGAGGCAGAGATTACTCAGGGATAGTCAGCATGGCTTTGTCAGGGGGAGGCCATGTCTAACAAATTGGATTGAATTTTTCGAGGAGGTGACTAGGTGTGTAGATGAGGGTAGTGCAGTTGATGTAGTCTACATAGACTTCAGTAAGGCTTTTGACAAGGTCTCGCATGGGAGACTGGTCAAGGTGATAAGAGCCCATGGGATCCAGGACAATTTGGATCCAAAATTGGGTTAGTGACAGGAGACAGAGGGTGATGGTCAAAGGTTGTATTTGAGATTGGAAGCCTGTGACGTGTGGTGTACCACAGGGATCGGTGCTGGGACCCTGGCTGTTTGTAGTGTACATTAATGATTTAGACGTGAATATAGCAGGTACGATCAGTAAGTTCACAGATGACATGAAATTTGGTGGGGGGTGTCGTAAATAGTGAGGAGGGAAGCCTTAGATTACAGGACGATACAGATGGGCTGGTAAGATGGGCAGAGCAGTGGCAAATGGAATTTAATCCTGAGAAGTGTGAGGTGATGCATTTTGGGAGGACTAACACAGCAAGGGAATACACAATGAATGGTCAGACCGTAGGAAGTACAGAGGATCAGAGGGACCTCGGTGTACATGTCCATAGATCCCTGAAGGCAGCAGCACAGATAGATAAGGTGGTTAAGAAGGCATATGGGATACTTGCCTTTATTAGCCAAGGCATAGAATATAAGGGCAGGGAGGTTATGCTGGAACTGTATAAAACGCTGGTCAGGCCACAGCTGGAGTACTGTGTGCAGTTCTGGTCACCACATTATAGGGAGGATGTGACTGCACCTGGAGAGGGTGCAGAGGAGATTCACCAGGATGTTGCCTGGGCTGGAGTATTTCAGCTATGAAGAGAGATTGGATAGACTGGGGTTGTTTTCCTCAGAGCAGAGAAGGCCGAGGGTGGGGGGCCTGATCGAGGTGTTCAAAATTATAAGGGACGTAGATAGGAAGAAACTTTTCCCCTTGGCGGAGGGATCAATAACCAGGGGGCATAGATTTAAGGTGAGGGGCAGGAAGTTTAGAGGGGATTTGAGGAGGGATTTTTTCACCCAGAGGGTGGTGGGAATCTGGAACACACTCCCTGAGGGGGTGGTAGAGGCAGGAACCCTCACAACATTGAAGAAGTATTTAGATGAGCACTTGCAACGCGGCAGCATACAGGGCTACGGGCCGAGTGCTGGGAAATGGGATTAGCTACTCGATGGCCAGCATAGACACAATGGGCCGAAGGGCTTGTTTCTGTGCTGTATAACTCTATGCCCCTATGAGCACGTTCTCGATGGGATGAGTCAGTTTAGTTGGCTAAGATCCAGTTGGGAATGAAGCAAGATGGAACATGGAAAGGAACTGAAAAGTGAGGTAAAGGGAAAGAAAGCGAAGAAAATAGAGAGAATGAAGGAAGCTGGAACTGGAATTTCAGACAAGAAAGACAGAACGAGAAAGGGGATATCAAGCTCAGAAGGCTGGAAGTTTAAAAATAGACACTGAGGAAAGTTCTGATGATGAAAAAAATCTTTCAACCCAAAACCTCGTGGGGAGGTGTTTAATTTTGTACAAACTCTCCCAGAGTCTGAGGAAAGGAATGTCGAGGCATTCTTTATCTGGTTTGAAAAGGTGGCTAAGCAAATGAAGTGGCCAAAAGAGATCTGGACATTGCTCCTACAGAGTAGGTTGGTGGGTAGAGCACATGAAGTTGACGCTAGAGTATGACGTCCTGTTCTGGTCACTCACACTTTCCAGAGGAAACCAGAGTTAACATTTTGAGTCCGTATGACTCTTCTCCAGAGCTCTGAAACTCTGAAGAAGAGTCATCAGGACTCGAAACGTTAACTCTGTATTTTTTCTCCCCTTCCACAGATACTGTTAGACCTGCTGAGTTTTTCCAGCATTTTCTGTTTCTGAAATGTGTGTACATGTTCTTTCTGCCTGCAAACAAAAGGGCCCCGTGTACTAATATATGAAGCTTCCAGTACATGCAAATAAACCACACTGTGAGGCGGAGTGACAATCTTAAATTGCTTGTCAGTGTAATTCTTAGCACACAGAGGAATATTTAGCAAATGTTGTCCAATCGCGGAATCACATTTAATGCTGGACACTGTGTTTTGAGTTTTACAAGCCCGGTCTGGTTGGGTCTGATCTGTACCCTGCCCATCGTGAACAGTGGCTGGAACATGCTATTTGATATGATCTGCCAGTCTTTGGGACATACGGCCTACATACCTAGCATCAGACTGGCACTGAAATACATATAGCACCTTACTCATTTGTGTGAGAGGCAGTATGTCTTTTTGACTTGACAGCAGCATCCTGTTAGTGGTGAGGACCACTCATGTTGCTACTGCATCGGAGCAGCATGAAACCTGTTGAGAAAAGTTTTGAGACACCTTGGCCCTTCCAGGGTAATCCATAAGAACATAAGACCATAAGACATAGGAGCAGAAATTAGGCCAATTGGCCCATCGAGTCTGCTCCGCCATTCAATCATGGCTGATAAGTTTCTCAACCCCATTCTCCCGCCTTCTCCCCGTAACCTTTGATCCCTTTACCTATCAAGAACCTATCTATCTCGGTCTTAAATACACTCAATGACCTGGCCTCCACTGCCTTCTGTGGCAATGAATTCCATAGATTCACCACTCTCTGGCTAAAGAAGTTTCTCCTCATCTCTGTTCTGAAAGGTCTTCCCTTTACTCTGAGGCTGTGCCCTCGGGTCCTAGTCTCTCCTACGAATGGAAACATCTTCCCCACGTCCACTCTATCCAGGCCTTTCAGTATTCTGTAAGTTTCGATCAGATACCCCCTCATCCTTCTAAACTCCATCGAGTATAGACCCAGAGTCCTCAAACGTTCCTCATATGTTAAGCCTTTCATTCCTGGGATCGTTCTCGTGAACCTCCTCTGGGACCCTCTCCAGGGCCAGAACATCCTTCCTGAGATACGGGGCCCAAAATTGCTCACAATATTCTAAATGTGGTCTGACCAGAGCCTTATAAAGCCTCAGCTTCACATCCCTGCTTTTACATTCTAGTCCTCTCGAAATAAATGCCAACATTGTATTTGCCTTCCTAACTACCGACTCAATCCGAGGTAGACTGGGCACGTTTCAGTGCCGAAGGTGACAGCCAAATGTCCATTCATAAGTTTGAGTGATATACAGAGTGAAATGATCCTATCAGCAAAGCCATTATCCCACAGGGTGTTGTTGATATGCCCTATTTCAGTATCAAACTTGCACAGTGAATAAATGGCTTGGGCCCTATTTATGAGGCTGCCAGGTGGATTGCTCTGAGATTGGCCACAGCTTGGCCGCTGTTAGGGAGGGAGTTCCAGGATTTTGTCCGTGTGGTGCAGGTACACCCACGGCGCTGTTAGGGAGTTCCAGGATTTTGTCCGTGTGGTGTAGGTACACCCACTGCGCTGTTAGGGAGGGAGTTCCAGGATTTTGTCCGTGTGGTGTAGGGACACCCATGGCGCTGTTAGGGAGGGAGTTCCAGGATTTTGTCCGTGTGGTGTAGGTACACCCACGGCGCTGTTAGGGAGGGAGTTCCAGGATTTTGTCCATGTGGTGTAGGTACACCCACGGCGCTGTTAGGGAGGGAGTTCCAGGATTTTGTCCGTGTGGTGTGGGTACACCCACGGCGCTGTTAGGGAGGGAGTTCCAGGAATTTGTCCGTGTGGTGTAGGTACACCCACGGCGCTGTTAGGGAGGGAGTTCCGGGATTTTGTCCCTGTGGTGTAGGTACACCCACGGCGCTGTTAGGGAGGGAGTTCCAGGATTTTGTCCGTGTGGTGTAGGTACACCCATGGTGCTGTTAGGGAGGGAGTTCCAGGATTTTGTCCGTGTGGTGTAGGTACACCCACGGCGCTGTTAGGGAGGGAGTTCCAGGATTTTGACCCAGCGACAGTGAAGGAACGGCCGATATATTTCCAAGTCAGGATGGTGAGTGACTGGGAGGGGAACTTCTAGGTGGGGGTTCCCATGTGTCTGCTGCCCTCGTCCTTCTGGATGGTAGTGGTCGTGGGTTTGGAAGGTGCTGTTGAAGAAGTGACCAAAGCCTTCACATCCTAACCCAAGTTGGTGCCTAGAACCGGACACAATACTCCAGCCGTGGCTGAACTAGAATCACACACAAGCTCAAAGTAATCATCTCCTCATGTGGGCTGGGGATCAGTTTGGGCGGTCAGGCCCTTGGGAGGTTGAAAAGACGCCAAACGGCATTTTGTTCCGGGCTCAGGGCAGCCCAGAGCCGCCGTCCGGCTGTTAAACAGTTGTTGGTGTTGTTGTTGCCGGACATGGCGGCGCGGATCCCGGCGGGCACCGCGGGCGTGCAACTCCCCAAGGCCGGCAGCGGCCGCGCGGGATTGTGGGACGTCGACGTCCCGCGCCTGCGCACTTACGGTCACCGCCCCCCAGGGAGTGGGGGAGTTAAAGCAGCCGCGGCGGATTGTGGGCCGGTGGCAGGAAGACGGAGGAGTCCAGAGGAGGAGGCGGAGGGTGAGAACCGGCGCTGGGGTCGCTGGGGGAGGGGCAGGGGGCCCCGGGGGTGGGGAACAAGGGGGAGGGGACCTGAGGGAGGCAGGGAGTCATTCCCAGCCCTTTGCCCCCGCCCTCTGTGACCCCCAAACTCTGACAGTGGGGCACCCCTATGTAAACATGTCACGCTGCAGTTCTAGCCTCCGACCACTGGGGGCGCTGCAACTGGAGGAACAGGTTAAACTCGAGGCTCCCAGCGTCAAATATAAACCTTTGAGGGGGAGAGGGTTGATTTACACAGTTTTACTCTGTATCTAACCCCGTGCTGTACCTGTCCTGGGAGTGTTTGATGGGGACAGTGTAGAGGGAGCTTTACTCTGTATCTAACCCCGTGCTGTACCTGTCCTGGGAGTGTTTGATGGGGACAGTGTAGAGGGAGCTTTACTCTGTATCTAACCCCGTGCTGTACCTGTCCTGGGAGTGTTTGATGGGGACAGTGTAGAGGGAGCTTTACTCTGTATCTAAGTCCGTGCTGTACCTGTCCTGGGAGTGTTTGATGGGGACGGTGTAGAGGGAGATTTACTCTGTATCTAACTCCGTGCTGTACCTGTCCTGGGAGTGTTTGATGGGGACGGTGTAGAGGGAGATTTACTCTGTATCTAACCCCGTGCTGTACCTGTCCTGGGAGTGTTCGATGGGGACAGTGTAGAGGGAGCTTTACTCTGTATCTAACTCCGTGCTGTACCTGTCCTGGGAGTGTTTGATGGGGACAGTGTAGAGGGAGCTTTACTCTGTATCTAACCCCGTGCTGTACCTGTCCTGGGAGTGTTTGATGGGGACAGTGTAGAGGGAGATTTACTCTGTATCTAACTCCGTGCTGTACCTGTCCTGGGAGTGTTTGATGGGGACAGTGTAGAGGGAGCTTTACTCTGTATCTAACCCCGTGCTGTACCTGTCCAGGGAGTGTTTGATGGGGAGACTGTGGAGGGAGATTTACTCTGTATCTAACCCCGTGCTGTACCTGTCCTGGGAGTGTTTGATGGGGAGACTGTGGAGGGAGATTTACTCTGTATCTATCCCCGTGCTATACCTGTCCTGGGAGTCTTTGATGGGGACAGTGTAGAGGGGGCTTTACTCTGTGTCTAACCCTGTGCTGTACCTGTCCTGGGAGTGTTTATTGGGGACAGTGTAGAGGGAACTTTACTCTGTATCTAACCCCATGCTGTACCTGTCCTGGGAGTGTTTGATGGGGACAGTGTAGAGGGAGCTTTACTCTGTATCTAACCCCGTGCTGTACCTGTCCTGGAAGTGTTTGATGGGGACAGTGTAGATGGAGCTTTACTCTGTATCTAACCCCGTGCTGTACCTGTCCTGGGAGTGTTTGATGGGGATAGTGTAGAGGGAGCTTTACTCTGTATCTATCCCCGTGCTGTACCTGTCCAGGGAGTGTTTGATGGGGAGACTGTGGAGGGAGATTTACTCTGTATCTCACCCTGTGCTGTATCTGTCCAGTGAGTGTTTGATGGAGACAATATGGAGGGAGCTTTACTCTGTATCTACCCCCGTACTATACCTGTCCTGGGAGTCTTTGATGGGGACGGTGTAGAGGGAGCTTTACTCTGTATCTAACCCCGTGCTGTACCTGTCCTGGGAGTGTTTGATGGGGACAGTGTAGAGGGAGATTTACTCTGTATCTAACCCCATGCTGTACCTGTCCTGGGAGTGTTTGATGGGGACAGTGTAGATGGAGCTTTGCTCTGTATCTAACCCTGTGCTGTACCTGTCCTGGAAGTGTTTGATGGGGACGGTGTAGATGGAGCTTTACTCTGTATCTAACCCCGTGCTGTGCCTGTCCTTGGAGTGTTTGATGGGGACAGTGAAGAGGGAGCTTTACTCTGTATCTAACCCCGTGCTGTACCTGTCCTGGGAGTGTTTGATGGGGACAGTGTAGAGGGAGCATTACTCCTGTATCTAACCCCGTGCTGTACCTGTCCTGGGAGTGTTTGTTGGGGACAGTGTAGTGGGAGCTTTACTCTGTATCTAACCCCGTGCTGTACCTGTCGTGGGAGTGTTTGATGGGTACAGTGTAGAGGGGGCTTTACTCTGTATCTAACCCCTTGCTGTAGTTGCCCTGGGAATGGTTGTCGGGGTCAGTGTAGAGGGAGTTTTACTCTGTACCTAACCCCATGCTGTACCTGACCTGGGAGTGTTTGATGGGGACAGTGTAGGGGGAGCTTTTCTCTGTATCTAACCACGTGCTGTACCTGTCTTGGGAGTGTTTGATGGGGACGGTGTAGAGGGAGCTTTACTCTGTATCTAACCCCGTGCTGTAGCTGTCCTGGGAGTGTTTGTTGGGGACAGTGTAGAGGGAGCTTTACTCTGTATCTAACCCCGTGCTGTAGCTGTCCTGGGAATGTTTGATGGGGACAGTGTAGAGGGAGCTTTACTCTGTATCTAACCCCGTGCTGTACCTGTCCTGGGAGTGTTTGATGGGGACAGTGTAGGGGTAGCCTTACTCTGTATCTAACCCCGTGTTGTACCTGTCCTGGGAGTGTTTGATGGGGACAGGGTAGACGGAGCTTTACTCTGTATCTCACCCTGTGCTGCACCTGTCCTGGGAGAATTTGAAAGGTACAGTGTAGAGGGAGCCTTACTCTGTATCTAACCCCGTGCTGTACCTGTCCTGGGACTGTTTGAAAGGGACAGTGTAGAGGGAGCTTTACTCTGTATCTAACCCCGTGCTGTACCTGTCCTGGGGGTGTTTGATCGGGACGGTGTAGAGTGAGCTTTACTCTGTATCTAACTCTGTGCTGTACCTGTCCTGGGAGTGTTTGATGGGGACGGTGTAGAGGGAGCTTTACTCTGTTTCTAACTCCGTGCTGTACCCGTCCTGGGAGTGTTTGATGGGGACAGTGTAGACGGAGCTTTACTCTGTATCTAACCCCGTGCTGTACCTGTCCTGGGAGTGTTTGATGGGGATGGTGTAGAGGGAGCTTTACTCTGTATCTAACCCCGTGCTGTACCTGTCCTGGGAGTGTTTGATAGGGACGGTGTAGATGGAGCTTTATTCTGTATCTAACCCCGTGCTGTACCTGTCCTGGGAGTGTTTGATGGGGACAGTTTAGAGGGAGCTTTACTCTGTATCTAACCCCGTGCTGTACCTGTCCAGTGAGTGTTTGATGGGGACGGTGTAGAGGGAGCTTTACTCTGTATCTAGCCCCGTGCTGTACCTGTCCTGGGAGTGTTTGATGGGGAGTGTAGAGGGAGCTTTACTCTGTATCTAACCCCTTGCTGTACCTGTCCTGGGAGTGTTTGAAAGGGACAGTGTAGAGGGAGCTTTACTCAGTATCTAACTGCGTGCTGTACCTGTCCTGGGAGTGTTTGATGGGGACAGTGTAGAGGGAGCTTTACTCTGTATCTAACCCCGTGCTGTACCTGTCCTGGGAGTGTTTGATGGGGACAGTGTAGAGGGAGCTTAACTCTGTATGTAATCCCATGCTGTACCTGTCCTGGAAGTGTTTGATGGGGACGGTGTTGATGGAGATTTACTCTGTATCTAACCCCGTGCTGTACCTGTCCTGGGAGTGTTTGATGGGGATAGTGTAGTGGGAGATTTACTCTGTATCTAACCCTGTGCTGTACCTGTCCTGGGAGTGTTTGATGGGGACGGTGTAGAGGGAGCTTTACTCTGTATCTAACCCCGTGCTGTACCTGTCCTGGGAGTGTTTGATGGGGAGTGTAGAGGGAGCTTTACTCTGTATCTAACCCCTTGCTGTACCTGTCCTGGGAGTGTTTGAAAGGGACAGTGTAGAGGGAGCTTTACTCTGTATCTAACTGCATGCTGTACCTGTCCTGGGAGTGTTTGATGGGGACGGTGTAGAGGGAGCTTTACTCTGTATATAACCCCGTGCTGTACCTGTCCTGGGAGTGTTTGATGGGGACAGTGTAGAGGGAGCTTAACTCTGTATGTAATCCCATGCTGTACCTGTCCTGGAAGTGTTTGATGGGGACGGTGTTGATGGAGATTTACTCTGTATCTAACCCCGTGCTGTACCTGTCCTGGGAGTGTTTGATGGGGATAGTGTAGTGGGAGATTTACTCTGTATCTATCCCCGTGCTGTACCTGTCCTGTGAGTGTTTGATGGGGACAGTGTCGAGGGAGATTTACTCTGTATCTAACCCCGTGCTGTAGCTGTCCTGGTAGTTTTTGATGGGGACAGTGTAGAGGGAGCTTTACTCTGTATCTAACCCTGTGCTGTACCTGTCCTGGGAGTGTTTATTGGGGACAGTGTAGAGGGAGCTTTACTCTGTATCTAACCCCATGCTGCACCTGTCCTGGGAGTGTTTGATGGGGACAGTGTAGATGGAGCTTTATTCTTTATCTAACCCCGTGCTGTACCTGTCCTGGGAGTGTTTGATGGGGACAGTGTAGATGGAGCTTTGATATGTATCTAACCCCGTGCTGTACCTGTCCTGTGAGTGTTTGATGGGGACGGTGTAGAGGGAGCTTTACTCTGTGTCTAACCCCGTGCTGTCCCTGCCCTGGGAGTGTTTGATGGGGACAGTGTAGAGGGAGCATTACTCTGAATCTAACCCCTTGCTGTACCTGCCCTGGGAGTGTTTAATGGGTACAGTGTAGAGGGGGCTTTACTCTGTGTCTAACCCCGTGCTGTAGTTGCCCTGGGAATGGTTGTTGGCGTCAGTGTAGAGGGACTTTTACTCTGAATCTAACTCCGTGCTGTAACTGCCCTGGGAGCGTTTGATGGGGACGGTGTAGAGGGAGATTTACTCTGTATCTAACCCCGTGCTGTACCTGTCCTGGGAGGGTTTGATGGGGACGGTGTAGAGGGAGCTTTACTCTGTATCTATCCCCGTGCTGTACCTGTCCTGGGAGTGTTTGATGGGGAGACTGTGGAGGGAGATTTACTCTGTATATAACCCCGTGCTGTACCTGTCCTGGGAGTGTTTGATGGGGATAGTGTAGAGGGAGATTTACTCTGTATCTAACCCCGTGTTGTACCTGTCCTGGGAGTGTTTGATGGGGAGACTGAGGAGGGAGATTGACTCTGTCTCTCACTCTGTGCTGTGTCTGTCCAGTGAGCGTTTGATGGAGAAAATATGGAGGGAGCTTTACTCTGTATCTATCCCCGTGCTATTCCTGTCCTGGGAGTCTTTGATGGGGATGGTGTAGAGGGAGATTTACTCTGTATCTAACCCCGTGCTTTACCTGTCCTGGGAGTGTTTGATGGGGATGGTGTAGAGGGAGCTTTACTCTGTATCTAACCCCGTGCTTTACCTGTCCTGGGAGTGTTTGATGGGGACACTGTGGAGGGAGATTTACTCTGTATCTAACCCCGTGCTGTAGTTGCCCTGGGAATGGTTGTTGGGGTCAGTGTAGAGGGAGCTTTACTCTGTATCTAACTCTGTGCTGTACCTGTCCTGGGAGTGTTTGATGGGGACAGTGTAGAGGGAGCTTTACTCTGTATCTAACCCCGTGTTGTACCTGTCCTGGGAGTGTTTGATGTGGACAGTGTAGTGGGAGCTTTACTCTGTATCTAACTCTGTGCTGTACCTGTCCTGGGAGTGTTTGATGTGGACAGTGTAGAGGGAGCTTTACTCTGTATCTAACCCCGTGCTGTAGTTGCCCTGGGAATGGTTGTTGGGGTCAGTGTAGAGGGAGCTTTACTCTGTATCTAATGCCGTGCTGTACCTGTCCGGGGAGTGTTTGATGGCGACAGTGTAGAGGGAGCTTTACTCTGTATCTAACCACGTGCTGTTCCTGTCCTGGGAGTGTTTGATGGGGACGGTGTAGAGGGAGCATTACTCTGTATCTAACTCCGTGCTTACCCGTCCTGGGTGTGTTTGATGGGGACAGTGTAGAGGGAGCTTTACTCTGAATGTAACCCGTGTTGTACCTGTCCTGGGAGTGTTTGATGGGTGCAGTGTAGAGGGAGCTTTACTCTGTATCTAACCCCGTGCTGTACCTGTCCTGGGAGCGTTTGATGGAGACAGTGTAGAGGGAGCTTTACTCTGTATCTAACTCTGTGCTGTACCTGTCCTGGGAGTGTTTGATGTGGACACTGTGGATGGAGCTTTACTCTGTATCTAACTCCGTGCTGTACCTGTCCTGGGAGTGTTTGATGGGGACGGTGTAGAGGGAGCTTTACTCTGTATCTAACCCTGTGCTGTACCTGTCCTGGGAGTGTTTGTTGGGGACAGTGTAGAGGGAGCTTTACTCTGTATCTAACCCCGTGCTGTAGTTGCCCCGGGAATGGTTGTTGGGGTCAGTGTGGAGGAAGCTTTACTCTGTATCCAACCCCGTGCTGTACCTGTCCTGGGAACGTTTGATGGGGACCATGTAGACAGTGATTTACTCTGTATCTAACCCCGTGCTGTGCCTGTCCTGGGAGTGTTTGATGCGGACAGTGTCGAGGGTGATTTACTCTGTATCTAACCCCGTGCTGTACCTGTCCTGGGAGTGTTTGATGTGGACAGTGTAGAGGGAGATTTACTCTGTATCTAACCCCGTGCTATACCTGTCCTGGGAGTGTTTGATGCGGACAGTGTCGAGGGTGATTTACTCTGTATATAACCCCGTGCTGTACCTGTCCTGGGAGTGTTTGATGGGGACGGTGTAGAGGGAGCTTTACTCTGTATCTAACCCCGTGCTGTACCTGTCCTGGGAGTGTTTGATGGGGACAGTGTAGAGGGGGCTTTACTCTGTATCTAACCCCGTGCTGTAGTTGCCCTGGGAATGGTTGTTGCGGTCAGTGTAGAGGGAGATTTACTCAGTATCTAATGCCGTGCTGTACCTGTCCGGGGAGTGTTTGATGGGTGCAGCGTAGAGGGAGCTTTACTCTGTATCTAACCCCGTGCTGTACCTGTCCTGGGAGTGTTTGATGGGGATAGTGTAGAGGGAGATTTACTCTGTATCTAACCCCGTGTTGTACCTGTCCTGGGAGTGTTTGATGGGGAGACTGAGGAGGGAGATTGACTCTGTCTCTCACTCTGTGCTGTGTCTGTCCAGTGAGTGTTTGATGGAGACAATATGGAGGGAGCTTTACTCTGTATCTATCCCCGTGCTATACCTGTCCTGGGAGTCTTTGATGGGGATGGTGTAGAGGGAGCTTTACTCTGTATCTAACCCCGTGCTGTACCTGTCCTGGGAGTGTTTGATGGGGACAGTGTAGAGGGAGCTTTACTCTGTATCTAACCCTGTGCTGTACCTGTCCTGGGAGTGTTGGATTGGGACAGTGTAGAGGGAGATTTACTCTGTATCTAACCCCGTGCTGTACTTGCCCTGGGAATGGTTGTTGGGGACAGTGTAGAGGGAGCTTTACTCTGTATCTCACCCCTTGCTCTACCTGTCCTTGGAGTGTTTGATGGGGGCAGTGTAGAGGGAGCTTTACTCTGTATCTCACCCCTTGCTCTACCAGTCCTTGGAGTATTTGATGGGGACGGTGTAGATGGAGCTTTACTCTGTATCTAACCCCGTGCTGTACCTGTCCTGGGAGTGTTTGATGGGGACGGTGTAGAGGGAGCCTTACTCTGTATCTAACTCCGTGCTGTACCTGTCCTGGGAGTGTTTGATGGGGACAGTGTAGAGGGAGCTTTACTCTGTATCTAACCCCGTGCTGTACCTGTCCTGGGAGTGTTTGATGGGGACACTGTGGAGGGAGATTTACTCTGTATCTAACCCCGTGCTGTAGTTGCCCTGGGAATGGTTGTTGGGGTCAGTGTAGAGGGAGCTTTACTCTGTATCTAACCCCGTGCTGTACCTGTCCTGGGAGTGTTTGATGTGGACAGTGTAGAGGGAGCTTTACTCTGTATCTAACCCCGTGCTGTAGTTGCCCTGGGAATGGTTGTTCGGGTCAGTGTAGAGGGAGCTTTACTCTGTATCTAATGCCGTGCTGTTCCTGTCCTGGGAGTGTTTGATGGGGACGGTGTAGAGGGAGCATTACTCTGTATCTAACTCCGTGCTTACCCGTCCTGGGTGTGTTTGATGGGGACAGTGTAGAGGGAGCTTTACTCTGAATGTAACCCCGTGTTGTACCTGTCCTGGGAGTGTTTGATAGGGACAGTGTAGAGGGAGCTTTACTCTGTATCTAACTCTGTGCTGTACCTGTCCTGGGAGTGTTTGATGGGGACAGTGTAGAGGGAGCTTTACTCTGTATTTAACCCCGTGCTGTACCTGTCCTGGGAGTGTTTGATGGGTGCAGCGTAGAGGGAGCTTTACTCTGTATCTAACCCCGTGCTGTACCTGTCCTGGGAGTGTTTGATGGGTGCAGTGTAGAGGGAGCTTTACTCTGTATCTAACCCCGTGCTGTACCTGTCCTGGGAGCGTTTGATGGAGACAGTGTAGAGGGAGCTTTACTCTGTATCTAACTCTGTGCTGTACCTGTCCTGGGAGTGTTTGATGTGGACACTGTGGAGGGAGCTTTACTCTGTATCTAACTCCGTGCTGTACCTGTCCTGGGAGTGTTTGATGGGTACAGTGTAGAGGGAGCTTTACTCTGTATCTAACCCTGTGCTGTACCTGTCCTGGGAGTGTTTGTTGGGGACAGTGTAGAGGGAGCTTTACTCTGTATCTAACCCCGTGCTGTAGTTGCCCCGGGAATGGTTGTTGGGGTCAGTGTAGAGCGAGCTTTACTCTGTATCTAATGCCGTGCTGTACCTGTCCGGGGAGTGTTTGATGGCGACAGTGTAGAGGGAGCTTTACTCTGTATCTAACCACGTGCTGTTCCTGTCCTGAGAGGGTTTGATGGGGACGTTGTAGAGGGAGCATTACTCTGTATGTAACTCCGTGCTGTACCCGTCCTGGGAGTGTTTGATGGGGACAGTGTAGAGGGAGCTTTACTCTGAATCTAACCCCGTGTTGTACCTGTTCTGGGAGTGTTTGATGGGGACAGTGTAGAGGGAGCTTTACTCTGTATCTAACCCCGTGCTGTACCTGTCCTGGGAGTGTTTGATGTGGACAGTGTAGAGGGAGCTTTACTCTGTATCTAACTCCGTGCTGTTCCTGTCCTGAGAGTGTTTGATGGGGACGGTGTAGAGGGAGCATTACTCTGTATCTAACTCCGTGCTGTACCCGTCCTGGGAGTGTTTGATGGGGACAGTGTAGAGGGAGCTTTACTCTGAATCTAACCCCGTGTTGTACCTGTCCTGGGAGTGTTTGATGTGGACAGTGTAGAGGGAGCTTTACTCTGTATCTTACCCTGTGCTGTACCTGTCCTGGGAGTGTTTGATGGGGACAGTGTAGAGTGGGCTTTACTCTGTATCTAACCCCGTGCTGTACCTGTCCTGGGAATGTTTGATGAGGACAGTGTCGAGGGTGATTTACTCTGTATATAACCCCGTGCTGTACCTGTCCTGGGAGTGTTTGATGGGGACAGTGTAGAGGGGGCTTTACTCTGTATCTAACCCCGTGCTGTAGTTGCCCTGGGAATGGTTGTTGCGGTCAGTGTAGAGGGAGCTTTACTCTGTATCTAACCCCGTGCTGTACATGTCCTGGGAGTGTTTGATGGGGACGGTGTAGAGGGAGCTTTACTCTGTATCTAACCCTGTGCTGTACCTGTCATGGGAGTGTTTGATGGGGACAGTGTAGAGGGAGCTTTACTCTGTAACTAACCTCATGCTGTACCTGTCCTGGGAATGTTTGATGGGGACAGTGTAGAGGGAGCTTTACTCTGTATCTAACCCCGTGCTGTACCTGTCCTGGGCGTGTTTGATGGGGACAGTGTAGAGGGAACATTACTCTGTATCGAACTCTGTGCTGTACCTGTCCTGGGAGTGTTTGATGGTGACGGTGTAGAAGGAGATTTACTCTGTATCTAACCCCGTGCTGTACCTGTCCTGGAGTATATGATTGGGACGGTGTAGATGGAGCTTTACTCTGTATCTAACCCCGTGCTGTAGTTGCCCCGGGAATGGTTGTTGGGGTCAGTGTGGAGGAAGCTTTACTCTGTATCCAACCCCGTGCTGTACCTGTCCTGGGAACGTTTGATGGGGACCATGTAGACAGTGATTTACTCTGTATCTAACCCCGTGCTGTGCCTGTCCTGGGAGTGTTTGATGCGGACAGTGTCGAGGGTGATTTACTCTGTATCTAACCCCGTGCTGTACCTGTCCTGGGAGTGTTTGATGTGGACAGTGTAGAGGGAGATTTACTCTGTATCTAACCCCGTGCTATACCTGTCCTGGGAGTGTTTGATGCGGACAGTGTCGAGGGTGATTTACTCTGTATATAACCCCGTGCTGTACCTGTCCTGGGAGTGTTTGATGGGGACGGTGTAGAGGGAGCTTTACTCTGTATCTAACCCCGTGCTGTACCTGTCCTGGGAGTGTTTGATGGGGACAGTGTAGAGGGGGCTTTACTCTGTATCTAACCCCGTGCTGTAGTTGCCCTGGGAATGGTTGTTGCGGTCAGTGTAGAGGGAGATTTACTCAGTATCTAATGCCGTGCTGTACCTGTCCGGGGAGTGTTTGATGGGTGCAGCGTAGAGGGAGCTTTACTCTGTATCTAACCCCGTGCTGTACCTGTCCTGGGAGTGTTTGATGGGGATAGTGTAGAGGGAGATTTACTCTGTATCTAACCCCGTGTTGTACCTGTCCTGGGAGTGTTTGATGGGGAGACTGAGGAGGGAGATTGACTCTGTCTCTCACTCTGTGCTGTGTCTGTCCAGTGAGTGTTTGATGGAGACAATATGGAGGGAGCTTTACTCTGTATCTATCCCCGTGCTATACCTGTCCTGGGAGTCTTTGATGGGGATGGTGTAGAGGGAGCTTTACTCTGTATCTAACCCCGTGCTGTACCTGTCCTGGGAGTGTTTGATGGGGACAGTGTAGAGGGAGCTTTACTCTGTATCTAACCCTGTGCTGTACCTGTCCTGGGAGTGTTGGATTGGGACAGTGTAGAGGGAGATTTACTCTGTATCTAACCCCGTGCTGTACTTGCCCTGGGAATGGTTGTTGGGGACAGTGTAGAGGGAGCTTTACTCTGTATCTCACCCCTTGCTCTACCTGTCCTTGGAGTGTTTGATGGGGGCAGTGTAGAGGGAGCTTTACTCTGTATCTCACCCCTTGCTCTACCAGTCCTTGGAGTATTTGATGGGGACGGTGTAGATGGAGCTTTACTCTGTATCTAACCCCGTGCTGTACCTGTCCTGGGAGTGTTTGATGGGGACGGTGTAGAGGGAGCCTTACTCTGTATCTAACTCCGTGCTGTACCTGTCCTGGGAGTGTTTGATGGGGACAGTGTAGAGGGAGCTTTACTCTGTATCTAACCCCGTGCTGTACCTGTCCTGGGAGTGTTTGATGGGGACACTGTGGAGGGAGATTTACTCTGTATCTAACCCCGTGCTGTAGTTGCCCTGGGAATGGTTGTTGGGGTCAGTGTAGAGGGAGCTTTACTCTGTATCTAACCCCGTGCTGTACCTGTCCTGGGAGTGTTTGATGTGGACAGTGTAGAGGGAGCTTTACTCTGTATCTAACCCCGTGCTGTAGTTGCCCTGGGAATGGTTGTTCGGGTCAGTGTAGAGGGAGCTTTACTCTGTATCTAATGCCGTGCTGTTCCTGTCCTGGGAGTGTTTGATGGGGACGGTGTAGAGGGAGCATTACTCTGTATCTAACTCCGTGCTTACCCGTCCTGGGTGTGTTTGATGGGGACAGTGTAGAGGGAGCTTTACTCTGAATGTAACCCCGTGTTGTACCTGTCCTGGGAGTGTTTGATAGGGACAGTGTAGAGGGAGCTTTACTCTGTATCTAACTCTGTGCTGTACCTGTCCTGGGAGTGTTTGATGGGGACAGTGTAGAGGGAGCTTTACTCTGTATTTAACCCCGTGCTGTACCTGTCCTGGGAGTGTTTGATGGGTGCAGCGTAGAGGGAGCTTTACTCTGTATCTAACCCCGTGCTGTACCTGTCCTGGGAGTGTTTGATGGGTGCAGTGTAGAGGGAGCTTTACTCTGTATCTAACCCCGTGCTGTACCTGTCCTGGGAGCGTTTGATGGAGACAGTGTAGAGGGAGCTTTACTCTGTATCTAACTCTGTGCTGTACCTGTCCTGGGAGTGTTTGATGTGGACACTGTGGAGGGAGCTTTACTCTGTATCTAACTCCGTGCTGTACCTGTCCTGGGAGTGTTTGATGGGTACAGTGTAGAGGGAGCTTTACTCTGTATCTAACCCTGTGCTGTACCTGTCCTGGGAGTGTTTGTTGGGGACAGTGTAGAGGGAGCTTTACTCTGTATCTAACCCCGTGCTGTAGTTGCCCCGGGAATGGTTGTTGGGGTCAGTGTAGAGCGAGCTTTACTCTGTATCTAATGCCGTGCTGTACCTGTCCTGGGTGTGTTTGATGGCGACAGTGTAGAGGGAGCTTTACTCTGTATCTAACCACGTGCTGTTCCTGTCCTGAGAGGGTTTGATGGGGACGTTGTAGAGGGAGCATTACTCTGTATGTAACTCCGTGCTGTACCCGTCCTGGGAGTGTTTGATGGGGACAGTGTAGAGGGAGCTTTACTCTGAATCTAACCCCGTGTTGTACCTGTTCTGGGAGTGTTTGATGGGGACAGTGTAGAGGGAGCTTTACTCTGTATCTAACCCCGTGCTGTACCTGTCCTGGGAGTGTTTGATGTGGACAGTGTAGAGGGAGCTTTACTCTGTATCTAACTCCGTGCTGTTCCTGTCCTGAGAGTGTTTGATGGGGACGGTGTAGAGGGAGCATTACTCTGTATCTAACTCCGTGCTGTACCCGTCCTGGGAGTGTTTGATGGGGACAGTGTAGAGGGAGCTTTACTCTGAATCTAACCCCGTGTTGTACCTGTCCTGGGAGTGTTTGATGTGGACAGTGTAGAGGGAGCTTTACTCTGTATCTTACCCTGTGCTGTACCTGTCCTGGGAGTGTTTGATGGGGACAGTGTAGAGTGGGCTTTACTCTGTATCTAACCCCGTGCTGTACCTGTCCTGGGAATGTTTGATGAGGACAGTGTCGAGGGTGATTTACTCTGTATATAACCCCGTGCTGTACCTGTCCTGGGAGTGTTTGATGGGGACAGTGTAGAGGGGGCTTTACTCTGTATCTAACCCCGTGCTGTAGTTGCCCTGGGAATGGTTGTTGCGGTCAGTGTAGAGGGAGCTTTACTCTGTATCTAACCCCGTGCTGTACATGTCCTGGGAGTGTTTGATGGGGACGGTGTAGAGGGAGCTTTACTCTGTATCTAACCCTGTGCTGTACCTGTCATGGGAGTGTTTGATGGGGACAGTGTAGAGGGAGCTTTACTCTGTAACTAACCTCATGCTGTACCTGTCCTGGGAATGTTTGATGGGGACAGTGTAGAGGGAGCTTTACTCTGTATCTAACCCCGTGCTGTACCTGTCCTGGGCGTGTTTGATGGGGACAGTGTAGAGGGAACATTACTCTGTATCGAACTCTGTGCTGTACCTGTCCTGGGAGTGTTTGATGGTGACGGTGTAGAAGGAGATTTACTCTGTATCTAACCCCGTGCTGTACCTGTCCTGGAGTATATGATTGGGACGGTGTAGATGGAGCTTTACTCTGTATCTACCCCGTGCTGTACCTGTCCTGGGAGTGTTTGATGGGGACAGTGTTGAGGGAGGTTTACTCTGTATCTAACTCCGTGCTGTACCTGTCCTGGGAGTGTTTGATGTGGACAGTGTCGAGGGAGCTTTACTCTGTATCTAACTCTGTGCTGTACCTGTACTGGGAGTGTTTGATGGGGTCAGTGTAGAGGGAGCTTTACTCTGTATCTAACCCCGTGCTGTAGTTGCCCTGGGAATGGTTGTTGGGGTCAGTGTAGAGGGAGCTTTACTCAGTATCTAATGCCGTGCTGTACCTGTCCGGGGAGTGTTTGATGGCGACAGTGTAGAGGGAGCTTTACTCTGTATCTAACTCCGTGCTTACCCTTCCTGGCAGTGTTTGATGGGGATAGTGTAGAGGGAGCTTTACTCTGAATCTAACCCCGTGTTGTACCTGTCCTGGGAGTGTTTGATAGGGACAGTGTAGAGGGAGCTTTACTCTGTATCTAACTCTGTGCTTTACCTGTCCTGGGAGTGTTTGATGTGGACAGTGTAGAGGGAGCTTTACTCTGTATCTAACTCTGTGCTGTACCTGTCCTGGGAGTGTTTGATGGGGACAGTGTAGAGGGAGCTTTACTCTGTATCTAACCCCGTGCTGTACCTGTCCTGGGAGTGTTTGATGGGGACAGTGTAGAGGGAGCTTTAATCTGTATCTAACCCCGTGCTGTACCTGTCCTGGGAGTGTTTGATGGGTGCAGTGTAGAGGGAGCTTTACTCTGTATCTTACCCCGTGCTGTACCTGTCCTGGGAGTGTTTGATGGGTGCAGTGTAGAGGGAGCTTTACTCTGTATCTAACCCCGTGCTGTACCTGTCCTGGGAGTGTTTGATGGAGACAGTGTAGAGGGAGCTTTACTCTGTATCTAACCCCGTGCTGTACCTGTCCTGGGAGTGTTTGATGGGGACAGTGTAGAGGGAGATTTACTCTGTATCTAACCCCGTGCTGTACCTGTCCTGGGAGTGTTTGATGGGTACAGTGTAGAGGGAGCTTTACTCTGTATCTAACTCTGTGCTGTACCTGTCCTGGGAGTGTTTGATGGGGACAGTGTAGTGGGAGCTTTACTCTGTATCTAACCCTGTGCTGTACCTGTCCTGGGAGTGTTTGATGGGGACAGTGTAGAGTGGGCTTTACTCTGTATCTAACCCCGTGCTGTACCTGTCCAGGGAGTGTTTGATGGGGACGGTGTGGAGGGAGCTTTATTCTGTATCTAACCCCGTGCTGTACCTGTCCTGGGAGTGTTTGATGGGGACAGTGTAGAGGGAGCTTTACTCTGTATCTAACCTCGTTCTGTAGTTGCCCTGGGAATGGTTGTTGGGGTCAGTGTAAAGGGAGCTTTACTCTGTATCTAACCCCATGCTGTACCTGTCCTGGGAGTGTTTGATGGGGACAGTGTAGATGGAGCTTTGCTCTGTATCTAACCCCGTGCTGTACCTGTCCTGGGAGTGTTTGATGGGGACAGTGTAGAGGGGCCTTTACTCTGTATCTAACCCCGTGCTGTAGTTAACCTGGGAATGTTTGTTGGGGTCAGTGTGGAGGGAGCTTTACTCTGTATCTAACCCTGTGGTGTACCTGTCCTGGGAGTGTTTGATGGGGACTGTGTAGAGGGAGTTTTACTCTGTATCTAACCCCGTGCTGTACCTGTCCTGGGAGTGTTTGATGGGGACAGTGTAGAGGGAGATTTACTCTGTATCTAACCCCGTGCTGTACCTGTCCTGGGAGTGTTTGATGGGGACAGTGTAGAGGGAGCTTTACTCTGTATCTAACTCCGTGCTGTACCCGTCCTGGGAGTGTTTGATGGGGACAGTGTAGAGGGAGCTTTACTCTGTATCTAACCCCGTGCTGTACCTGTCCTGGGAGTGTTTGATGGGTGCAGTGTAGAGGGAGCTTTACTCTGTATCTAACCCCGTGCTGTACCTGTCCTGGGAGTGTTTGATGGGTGCAGTGTAGAGGGAGCTTTACTCTGTATCTAACCCCGTGCTGTACCTGTCCTGGGAGTGTTTGATGGAGACAGTGTAGAGGGAGCTTTACTCTGTATCTAACCCCGTGCTGTACCTGTCCTGGGAGTGTTTGATGGGGACAGTGTAGAGGGAGCTTTACTCTGTATCGAACTCTGTGCTGTACCTGTCCTGGGAGTGTTTCATGGGGACGGTGTAGAAGGACATTTACTCTGTGTCTAACCCCGTGCTGTACCTGTCCTGGAGTATTTGATTGGGACGGTGTTGATGGAGCTTTACTCTGTATCTAACCACGTGCTGTAACTGTCCTGGGAGTGTTTGAATGGGACAGTGTTGAGGGAGCTTTACTCTGTATCTAACTCCGTGCTGTACCTGTCCTGGGAGTGTTTGATGGGGACAGTGTAGTGGGAGCTTTACTCTGTATCTAACCCTGTGCTGTACCTGTCCTGGGAGTGTTAGTTGGGGACAGTGTAGAGGGAGCTTTACTCTGTATCTAACCCCGTGCTGTAGTTGCCCTGGGAATGGTTGTTGGGGTCAGTGTAGAGCGAGCTTTACTCTGTATCTAATGCCGTGCTGTACCTGTCCGGGGAGTGTTTGATGGCGACAGTGTAGAGGGAGCTTTACTCTGTATATAACCCCGTGCTGTACCTGTCCTGGGAGTGTTTGATGGGGACGGTGTAGAGGGAGCTTTACTCTGTATCTAACACCGTGCTGTACCTGTCCTGGGAGTGTTTGATGGGAACAGTGTAGAGGGGGCTTTACTCTGTATCTAACCCCGTGCTGTAGTTGCCCTGGGAATGGTTGTTGCGGTCAGTGTAGAGGGAGCTTTACTCTGTGTCTAACCCCGTGCTGTACCTGTGCTGGGAGTGTTTGATGGGGACGGTGTAGAGGGAGCTTTACTCTGTATCTAACCCTGTGCTGTACCTGTCCTTGGAGTGTTTGATGGGGACAGTGTAGAGGGAGCTTTACTCTGTATCTAACCTCGTGCTGTACCTGTCTTGGGAATGTTTGATGGGGACAGTGTAGAGGGAGCTTTACTCTGTATCTAACCCCGTGCTGTACCTGTCCTGGGAGTGTTTGATGGGGACAGTGTAGAGGGAGCTTTACTCTGTATCGAACTCTGTGCTGTACCTGTCCTGGGAGTGTTTGATGGGGACGGTGTAGAAGGAGATTTACTCTGTATCTAACCCCGTGCTGTACCTGTCCTGGAGTATTTGATTGGGACGGTGTAGATGGAGCTTTACTCTGTATCTAACCCCGTGCTGTACCTGTCCTGGGAGTGTTTGATGGGGACAGTGTTGAGGGAGGTTTACTCTGTATCTAACTCCGTGCTGTACCTATCCTGGGAGTGTTTGATGGGGACAGTGTCGAGGGAGCTTTTCTCTGTATTTAACTCTGTGCTGTACCTGTCCTGGGAGTGTTTGATGGGGTCAGTGTAGAGGGAGCTTTACTCTGTATCTAACCCCGTGCTGTAGTTGCCCTGGGAATGGTTGTTGGGGTCAGTGTAGAGGGAGCTTTACTCAGTATCTAATGCCGTGCTGTACCTGTCCGGGGAGTGTTTGATGGCGACAGTGTAGAGGGAGCTTTACTCTGTATCTAACTACGTGCTGTTCCTGTCCTGGGAGTGTTTGATGGGGACGGTGAAGAGGGAGCATTACTCTGAATCTAACTCCGTGCTTACCCTTCCTGGGAGTGTTTGATGAGGACAGTGTAGAGGGAGCTTTACTCTGAATCTAACCCCGTGTTGTACCTGTCCTGGGAGTGTTTGATAGGGACAGTGTAGAGGGAGCTTTACTCTGTATCTAACTCTGTGCTGTACCTGTTCTGGGAGTGTTTGATGTGGACAGTGTAGAGGGAGCTTTACTGTGTATCTAACTCTGTGCTGTACCTGTCCTGGGAGTGTTTGATGGGGACAGTGTAGAGGGAGCTTTACTCTGTATCTAACCCCGTGCTGTACCTGTCCTGGGAGTGTTTGATGGGGACAGTGTAGAGGGAGCTTTACTCTGTATCTAACCCCGTGCTGTACCTGTCCTGGGAGTGTTTGATGGGTGCAGCGTAGAGGGAGCTTTACTCTGTATCTAACCCCGTGCTGTACCTGTCCTGGGAGTGTTTGATGGGTGCAGTGTAGAGGGAGCTTTACTCTGTATCTAAACCCGTGCTGTACCTTTCCTGGGAGTGTTTGATGGAGACAGTGTAGAGGGAGCTTTACTCTGTATCTAACTCTGTGCTGTACCTGTCCTGGGAGTGTTTGATGTGGACAGTGTAGAGGGAGCTTTACTCTGTATCTAACTCTGTGCTGTTCCTGTCCTGGGAGTGTTTGATGGGGACAGTGTAGAGGGAGCTTTACTCTGAATCTAACCCCGTGTTGTAACTGTCCTGGGAGTGTTTGATGGGGACAGTGTAGAGGGAGCTTTACTCTGTATCTAACCCCGTGCTGTACCTGTCCTGGGAGTGTTTGATGGGTGCAGTGTAGAGGGAGCTTTACTCTGTATCTAACCCCGTGCTGTACCTGTCCTGGGAGTGTTTGATGGGTGCAGTGTAGAGGGAGCTTTACTCTGTATCTAACCCCGTGCTGTACCTGTCCTGGGAGTGTTTGATGGGGACGGTGTAGAAGGAGATTTACTCTGTATCTTACCCCGTGCTGTACCTGTCCTGGGCGTGTTTGATGGGGACAGTGTAGAGTGGGCTTTACTCTGTATCTAACCCTGTGCTGTACCTGCCCTGGGAGTGTTTGATGGGGACAGTGTAGAGGAAGCTTTACTCTGTATCTTACTCTGTGCTGTACCTGTCCTGGGAGTGTTTGATGGGGACAGTGTAGAGGGAGCTTTACTCTGTATCTAACCCCGTGCTGTACCTGTCCTGGGAGTGTTTGATGGGGATGGTGTAGAGGGAGCTTTACTCTGTATCTAACCCTGTGCTGTACCTGTCCTGGGAGTGTTTGATGGGGACAGTGTAGAGGGAGCTTTACTCTGTATCTAACCTGGTGCTGTACCTGTCCTGGGAATGTTTGATGGGGACAGTGTAGAGGGAGCTTTACTCTGTATCTAACCCCGTGCTGTACCTGTCCTGGGAGTGTTTGATGGGGACGGTGTAGAGGGAGCTTTACTCTGTATCTAACCCTGTGTTGTACCTGTCCTGGGAGTGTTTGATGGGGACAGTGTAGAGGGAGCTTTACTCTGTATCTAACCCCGTGCTGTACCTGTCCTGGGAGTGTTTGATGGGTGCAGTGTAGAGGGAGCTTTACTCTGTATCTAACCCCGTGCTGTACCTGTCCTGGGAGTGTTTGATGGGTGCAGTGTAGAGGGAGCTTTACTCTGTATCTAACCCCGTGCTGTACCTGTCCTGCGAGTGTTTGATGGAGACAGTGTAGAGGGAGCTTTACTCTGTATCTAACCCCGTGCTGTACCTGTCCTGGGAGTGTTTGATGGGGACAGTGTAGAGGGAGCTTTACTCTGTATCGAACTCTGTGCTGTACCTGTCCTGGGAGTGTTTCATGGGGACGGTGTAGAAGGACATTTACTCTGTGTCTAACCCCGTGCTGTACCTGTCCTGGAGTATTTGATTGGGACGGTGTTGATGGAGCTTTACTCTGTATCTAACCACGTGCTGTAACTGTCCTGGGAGTGTTTGAATGGGACAGTGTTGAGGGAGCTTTACTCTGTATCTAACTCCGTGCTGTACCTGTCCTGGGAGTGTTTGATGGGGACAGTGTAGTGGGAGCTTTACTCTGTATCTAACCCTGTGCTGTACCTGTCCTGGGAGTGTTAGTTGGGGACAGTGTAGAGGGAGCTTTACTCTGTATCTAACCCCGTGCTGTAGTTGCCCTGGGAATGGTTGTTGGGGTCAGTGTAGAGCGAGCTTTACTCTGTATCTAATGCCGTGCTGTACCTGTCCGGGGAGTGTTTGATGGCGACAGTGTAGAGGGAGCTTTACTCTGTATATAACCCCGTGCTGTACCTGTCCTGGGAGTGTTTGATGGGGACGGTGTAGAGGGAGCTTTACTCTGTATCTAACACCGTGCTGTACCTGTCCTGGGAGTGTTTGATGGGAACAGTGTAGAGGGGGCTTTACTCTGTATCTAACCCCGTGCTGTAGTTGCCCTGGGAATGGTTGTTGCGGTCAGTGTAGAGGGAGCTTTACTCTGTGTCTAACCCCGTGCTGTACCTGTGCTGGGAGTGTTTGATGGGGACGGTGTAGAGGGAGCTTTACTCTGTATCTAACCCTGTGCTGTACCTGTCCTGGGAGTGTTTGATGGGGACAGTGTAGAGGGAGCTTTACTCTGTATCTAACCTCGTGCTGTACCTGTCTTGGGAATGTTTGATGGGGACAGTGTAGAGGGAGCTTTACTCTGTATCTAACCCCGTGCTGTACCTGTCCTGGGAGTGTTTGATGGGGACAGTGTAGAGGGAGCTTTACTCTGTATCGAACTCTGTGCTGTACCTGTCCTGGGAGTGTTTGATGGGGACGGTGTAGAAGGAGATTTACTCTGTATCTAACCCCGTGCTGTACCTGTCCTGGAGTATTTGATTGGGACGGTGTAGATGGAGCTTTACTCTGTATCTAACCCCGTGCTGTACCTGTCCTGGGAGTGTTTGATGGGGACAGTGTTGAGGGAGGTTTACTCTGTATCTAACTCCGTGCTGTACCTATCCTGGGAGTGTTTGATGTGGACAGTGTCGAGGGAGCTTTTCTCTGTATTTAACTCTGTGCTGTACCTGTCCTGGGAGTGTTTGATGGGGTCAGTGTAGAGGGAGCTTTACTCTGTATCTAACCCCGTGCTGTAGTTGCCCTGGGAATGGTTGTTGGGGTCAGTGTAGAGGGAGCTTTACTCAGTATCTAATGCCGTGCTGTATCTGTCCGGGGAGTGTTTGATGGCGACAGTGTAGAGGGAGCTTTACTCTGTATCTAACCACGTGCTGTTCCTGTCCTGGGAGTGTTTGATGGGGACGGTGAAGAGGGAGCATTACTCTGAATCTAACTCCGTGCTTACCCTTCCTGGGAGTGTTTGATGAGGACAGTGTAGAGGGAGCTTTACTCTGAATCTAACCCCGTGTTGTACCTGTCCTGGGAGTGTTTGATAGGGACAGTGTAGAGGGAGCTTTACTCTGTATCTAACTCTGTGCTGTACCTGTTCTGGGAGTGTTTGATGTGGACAGTGTAGAGGGAGCTTTACTGTGTATCTAACTCTGTGCTGTACCTGTCCTGGGAGTGTTTGATGGGGACAGTGTAGAGGGAGCTTTACTCTGTATCTAACCCTGTGCTGTACCTGTCCTGGGAGTGTTTGATGGGGACAGTGTAGAGGGAGCTTTACTCTGTATCTAACCCCGTGCTGTACCTGTCCTGGGAGTGTTTGATGGGTGCAGCGTAGAGGGAGCTTTACTCTGTATCTAACCCCGTGCTGTACCTGTCCTGGGAGTGTTTGATGGGTGCAGTGTAGAGGGAGCTTTACTCTGTATCTAAACCCGTGCTGTACCTTTCCTGGGAGTGTTTGATGGAGACAGTGTAGAGGGAGCTTTACTCTGTATCTAACTCTGTGCTGTACCTGTCCTGGGAGTGTTTGATGTGGACAGTGTAGAGGGAGCTTTACTCTGTATCTAACTCTGTGCTGTTCCTGTCCTGGGAGTGTTTGATGGGGACAGTGTAGAGGGAGCTTTACTCTGAATCTAACCCCGTGTTGTAACTGTCCTGGGAGTGTTTGATGGGGACAGTGTAGAGGGAGCTTTACTCTGTATCTAACCCCGTGCTGTACCTGTCCTGGGAGTGTTTGATGGGTGCAGTGTAGAGGGAGCTTTACTCTGTATCTAACCCCGTGCTGTACCTGTCCTGGGAGTGTTTGATGGGTGCAGTGTAGAGGGAGCTTTACTCTGTATCTAACCCCGTGCTGTACCTGTCCTGGGAGTGTTTGATGGGGACGGTGTAGAAGGAGATTTACTCTGTATCTTACCCCGTGCTGTACCTGTCCTGGGCGTGTTTGATGGGGACAGTGTAGAGTGGGCTTTACTCTGTATCTAACCCTGTGCTGTACCTGCCCTGGGAGTGTTTGATGGGGACAGTGTAGAGGAAGCTTTACTCTGTATCTTACTCTGTGCTGTACCTGTCCTGGGAGTGTTTGATGGGGACAGTGTAGAGGGAGCTTTACTCTGTATCTAACCCCGTGCTGTACCTGTCCTGGGAGTGTTTGATGGGGACGGTGTAGAGGGAGCTTTACTCTGTATCTAACCCAGTGCTGTACCTGTCCTGGGAGTGTTTGATGGGGACAGTGTAGAGGGAGCTTTACTCTGTATCTAACCTGGTGCTGTACCTGTCCTGGGAATGTTTGATGGGGACAGTGTAGAGGGAGCTTTACTCTGTATCTAACCCCGTGCTGTACCTGTCCTGGGAGTGTTTGATGGGGACGGTGTAGAGGGAGCTTTACTCTGTATCTAACCCTGTGTTGTACCTGTCCTGGGAGTGTTTGATGGGGACAGTGTAGAGGGAGCTTTACTCTGTATCTAAGCTCGTGCTGTACCTGTCCTGGGAGTGTTTGATGGGGACAGTGTAGAGAGGGCTTTACTCTGTCTCTAATCCCGTGCTGTAGTTGCCCTGGGAATGGTTGTTGGGGTCAGTGTAAAGGGAGCTTTACTCTGTATCTAACCCCATGCTGTACCTGTCCTGGGAGTGTTTGATGGGGACAGTGTAGATGGAGCTTTGCTCTGTATCTAACCCCATGCTGTACCTGTCCTTGGAGTGTTTGATGGGGGCAGTGCAGCGGGGGCTTTCCTCTGTATCTGACCCCGTGCTGTCCCTACCCTGGGAGTGTTTGATGGGGACAGTGTTGAGGGAGCTTTACTCTGTATGTAAGTCCGTGCTGTACCTGTCCTGGGAGTGTTTGATGGGGACAGTGTAGAGGGGGATTTACTCTGTATCTAACCCCGTGCTGTACGTGTCCTGGGAGTGTTTGATGGGGACAGTGTAGAGGGGCCTTTACTCTGTATCTAACCCCGTGCTGTAGTTAACCTGGGAATGTTTGTTGGGGTCAGTGTGGAGGGTGCTTTACTCTGTATCTAACCCTGTGGTGTACCTGTCCTGGGAGTGTTTGATGGGGACAGTGTAGAGGGAGTTTTACTCTGTATCTAACCCCGTGCTGTACCTGTCCTGGGAGTGTTTGATGGGGACAGTGTAGAGGGAGATTTACTCTGTATCTAACCCCGTGCTGTACCTGTCCTGGGAGTGTTTGATGGGGACAGTGTAGAGGGAGCTTTACTCTGTATCTAACCACGTGCTGTTCCTGTCCTGAGAGTGTTTGATGGGGACGGTGTAGAGGGAGCATTACTCTGTATCTAACTCCGTGCTGTACCCGTCCTGGGAGTGTTTGATGGGGACAGTGTAGAGGGAGCTTTACTCTGAATCTAACCCCGTGTTGTACCTGTCCTGGGAGTGTTTGATGTGGACAGTGTAGAGGGAGCTTTACTCTGTATCTAACTCTGTGCTGTACCTGTCCTGGGAGTGTTTGATGTGGACAGTGTAGAGGGAGCTTTACTCTGTATCTAACTCTGTGCTGTACCTGTTCTGGGAGTGTTTGATGGGGACAGTGTAGAGGGAGCTTTACTCTGTATCTAACCCCGTGCTGTACCTATCCTGCGAGTGTTTGATGGGGACAGTGTAGAGGGAGCTTTACTCTGTATCTAACTCTGTGCTGTACCTGTCCTGGGAGTGTTTGATGGGGACAGTGTAGAGGGAGCTTTACTCTGTATCTAACCCCGTGCTGTAGTTGCCCTGGGAATGGTTGTTGGGGTCAGTGTAGATGGAGCTTTACTCTGTATCTAATGCCGTGCTGTACCTGTCCGGGGAGCGTTTGATGGCGACAGTGTAGAGGGAGCTTTACTCTGTATCTAACCACATGCTGTTCCTGTCCTGGGTGTGTTTGATGGGGACAGTGTAGAGGAAGCTTTACTCTGTATCTAACCCCGTGCTGTAGTTGCCCTGGGAATGGTTGTTGGGGTCAGTGTAGATGGAGCTTTACTCTGTATCTAACTCCGTGTTGTACCCGTCCTGGGAGTGTTTGATGGGGACAGTGTAGAGGGAGCTTTGCTCTGTATCTAACCCCGTGCTGTACCTGTCCTGGGAGTGTTTGATGGGTGCAGTGTGGAGGGAGCTTTACTCTGTATCTAACCCCGTGCTGTACCTGTCCTGGGAGTGTTTGATGGGTGCAGTGTAGAGGGAGCTTTACTCTGTATCTAACCCCGTGCTGTACCTGTCCTGGGATTGTTTGATGGAGACAGTGTAGAGGGAGCTTTACTCTGTATGTAACTCTGTGCTGTACCTGTCCTGGGAGTGTTTGATGGGGACGGTGTAGAAGGAGATTTACTCTGTATCTTACCCCGTGCTGTACCTGTCCTGGGCGTGTTTGATGGGGACAGTGTAGAGTGGGCTTTACTCTGTATCTAACCCTGTGCTGTACCTGCCCTGGGAGTGTTTGATGGGGACAGTGTAGAGCAAGCTTTACTCTGTATCTTACTCTGTGCTGTACCTGTCCTGGGAGTGTTTGATGGGGACAGTGTAGAGGGAGCTTTACTCTGTATCTAACCCCGTGCTGTACCTGTCCTGGGAGTGTTTGATGGGGACGGTGTAGAGGGAGCTTTACTCTGTATCTAACCCTGTGCTGTACCTGTCCTGGGAGTGTTTGATGGGGACAGCGTTGAGGGAGCTTTACTCTGTATCTAACCTGGTGCTGTACCTGTCCTGGGAATGTTTGATGGGGACGGTGTAGAGGGAGCTTTACTCTGTATCTAACCCCGTCCTGTACCTGTCCTGGGAGTGTTTGATGGGGACGGTGTAGAGGGAGCTTTACTCTGTATCTAACCCTGTGCTGTACCTGTCCTGGGAGTGTTTGATGGGGACAGTGTAGAGGGAGCTTTACTCTGTATCTAACCTCGTGCTGTACCTGTCCTGGGAGTGTTTGATGGGGACAGTGTAGAGAGGGCTTTACTCTGTCTCTAATCCCGTGCTGTAGTTGCCCTGGGAGTGTTTGATGGGGACAGTGTAGAGGGAGATTTACTCTGTATCTAACCCCGTGCTGTACCTGTCCTGGGAGTGTTTGATGGGGACAGTGTAGAGGGAGCTTTACTCTGTATCTAACCACGTGCTGTTCCTGTCCTGAGAGTGTTTGATGGGGACGGTGTAGAGGGAGCATTACTCTGTATCTAACTCCGTGCTGTACCTGTCCTGGGAGTGTTTGATGGGGACAGTGTAGAGGGAGCTTTACTCTGAATCTAACCCCGTGTTGTACCTGTCCTGGGAGTGTTTGATGTGGACAGTGTAGAGGGAGCTTTACTCTGTATCTAACTCTGTGCTGTACCTGTCCTGGGAGTGTTTGATGTGGACAGTGTAGAGGGAGCTTTACTCTGTATCTATCTCTGTGCTGTACCTGTTCTGGGAGTGTTTGATGGGGACAGTGTAGAGGGAGCTTTACTCTGTATCTAACCCCGTGCTGTACCTGTCCTGGGAGTGTTTGATGGGGACAGTGTAGAGGGAGCTTTACTCTGTATCTAACTCTGTGCTGTACCTGTCCTGGGAGTGTTTGATGGGGACAGTGTAGAGGGAGCTTTACTCTGTATCTAACCCCGTGCTGTACCTGTCCTGGGAGTGTTTGATGGGGACAGTGTAGAGGGAGCTTTACTCTGTATCTAACCCCGTGCTGTAGTTGCCCTGGGAATGGTTGTTGGGGTCAGTGTAGATGGAGCTTTACTCTGTATCTAATGCCGTGCTGTACCTGTCCGGGGAGCGTTTGATGGCGACAGTGTAGAGGGAGCTTTACTCTGTATCTAACCACATGCTGTTCCTGTCCTGGGTGTGTTTGATGGGGACAGTGTAGAGGAAGCTTTACTCTGTATCTAACCCCGTGCTGTAGTTGCCCTGGGAATGGTTGTTGGGGTCAGTGTAGATGGAGCTTTACTCTGTATCTAACTCCGTGCTGTACCCGTCCTGGGAGTGTTTGATGGGGACAGTGTAGAGGGAGCTTTACTCTGTATCTAACCCCGTGCTGTACCTGTCCTGGGAGTGTTTGATGGGTGCAGTGTGGAGGGAGCTTTACTCTGTATCTAACCCCGTGCTGTACCTGTCCTGGGAGTGTTTGATGGGTGCAGTGTAGAGGGAGCTTTACTCTGTATCTAACCCCGTGCTGTACCTGTCCTGGGATTGTTTGATGGAGACAGTGTAGTGGGAGCTTTACTCTGTATCTAACCCCGTGCTGTACCTGTCCTGGGAGTCTTTGATGGGGACAGTGTAGAGGGAGCTTTACTCTGTATGTAACTCTGTGCTGTACCTGTCCTGGGAGTGTTTGATGGGGACGGTGTAGAAGGAGATTTACTCTGTATCTTACCCCGTGCTGTACCTGTCCTGGGAGTGTTTGATGGAGACAGTGCAGTGGGAGCTTTACTCTGTTTCTAACCCCGTGCTGTACCTGTCCTGGGAGTGTTTGATGGGGACAGTGTAGAGGGAGCTTTACTCTGTATCGAACTCTGTGCTGTACCTGTCCTGGGAGTGTTTGATGGGGACGGTGTAGAAGGAGATTTACTCTGTATCTAACCCCGTGGTGTACCTGTCCTGGAGTATTTGATTGGGATGGTGTAGATGGAGCTTTACTCTGTATCTAACTCCGTGCTGTACCTGTCCTGGGAGTGTTTGAATGGGACAGTGTTGAGGGAGCTTTACTCTGTATCTAACTCCGTGCTGTACCTGTCCTGGGAGTGTTTGATGGGGACAGTGTAGAGGGAGCTTTACTCTGTATCTAACCCTGTGCTGTACCTGTCCTGGGAGTGTTTGTTGGGGACAGTGTAGAGGGAGCTTTACTCTGTATCTAACCCCGTGCTGTAGTTCCCCTGGGAATGGTTGTTGGGGTCAGTGTAGAGCGAGCTTTACTCTGTATCTAATGCCGTGCTGTACCTGTCCGGGGAGTGTTTGATGGCGACAGTGTAGAGGGAGCTTTACTCTGTTTCCAACCACGTGCTGTTCCTGTCCTGAGAGTGTTTGATGGGGACGGTGTAGAGGGAGCATTACTCTGTATCTAACTCTGTGCTGTACCTGTCCTGGGAGTGTTTGATGGGTGCAGTGTAGAGGGAGCTTTACTCTGTATCTAACCCCGTGCTGTACCTGTCCTGGGAGTGTTTGATGGGTGCAGTGTAGAGGGAGCTTTACTCTGTATCTAACCCCGTGCTGTACCTGTCCTGGCAGTGTTTGATGGGGACGGTGTAGAAGGAGATTTACTCTGTATCTTGCCCCGTGCTGTACCTGTCCTGGGCGTGTTTGATGGGGACAGTGTAGAGTGGGCTTTACTCTGTATCTTACCCTGTGCTGTACCTGCCCTGGGAGTGTTTGATGGGGACAGTGTAGAGGAAGCTTTACTCTGTATCTTACTCTGTGCTGTACCTGTCCTGGGAGTGTTTGATGGGGACAGTGTAGAGGGAGCTTTACTCTGTATCTAACTCTGTGCTGTACCTGTCCTGGGAGTGTTTGATGGGGACAGTGTAGAGGGAGCTTTACTCTGTATCTAACCCCGTGCTGTACCTGTCCTGGGAGTGTTTGATGGGGACGGTGTAGAGGGAGCTTTACTCTGTATCTAACCTGGCGCTGTACCTGTCCTGGGAATGTTTGATGGGGACAGTGTAGAGGGAGCTTTACTCTGTATCTAACCCCGTTCTGTACCTGTCCTGGGAGTGTTTGATGGGGACGGTGTAGAGGGAGCTTTACTCTGTATCTAACCCTGTGCTGTACCTGTCCTGGGAGTGTTTGATGGGGACAGTGTAGAGGGAGCTTTACTCTGTATCTACCCTCGTGCTGTACCTGTCCTGGGAGTGTTTGATGGGGACAGTGTAGAGAGGGCTTTACTCTGTCTCTAACCCCGTGCTGTAGTTGCCCTGGGAATGGTTGTTGGGGTCAGTGTAATGGGAGCTTTACTCTGTATCTAACCCCATGCTGTACCTGTCCTGGGAGTGTTTGATGGGGACAGTGTAGATGGAGCTTTGCTCTGTATCTAACCCCGTGCTGTACCTGTCCTTGGAGTGTTTGATGGGGGCAGTGTTGAGGGAGCTTTACTCTGTATCTAACTCCGTGCTGTACCTGTCCTGGGAGTGTTTGATCGGGACAGTGTAGAGGGGGATTTACTCTGTATCTAACCCTGTGCTGTACCTGTCCTGGGAGTGTTTGATGGGGACGGTGTAGAGGGAGCTTTACTCTGTATCTAACCCTGTGCTGTACCTGTCCTGGGAGTGTTTGATGGGGACAGTGTAGAGGGAGCTTTACTCTGTATCTAACCTCGTGCTGTACCTGTCCTGGGAGTGTTTGATGGGGACAGTGTAGAGAGGGCTTTACTCTGTCTCTAACCCCGTGTTGTAGTTGCCCTGGGAATGGTTGTTGGGGTCAGTGTAAAGGGTGCTTTACTCTGTATCTAACCCCATGCTGTACCTGTCCTGGGAGTGTTTGATGGGGACGGTGTAGAGGGAGCATTACTCTGTATCTAACTCCGTGCTGTACCCGTCCTGGGAGTGTTTGATGGGGACAGTGTAGAGGGAGCTTTACTCTGAATCTAACCCCGTGTTGTACCTGTCCTGGGAGTGTTTGATGTGGACAGTGTAGAGGGAGATTTACTCTGTATCTAACTCTGTGCTGTACCTGTTCTGGGAGTGTTTGATGGGGACAGTGTAGAGGGAGCTTTACTCTGTATCTAACCCCGTGCTGTATCTGTCCTGGGAGTGTTTGATGCGGACAGTGTAGAGGGAGCTTTACTCTGTATCTAACTCTGTGCTGTACCTGTCCTGGCAGTGTTTGATGGGGACAGTGTAGAGGGAGCTTTACTCTGTATCTAACCCCGTGCTTTAGTTGCCCTGGGAATGGTTGTTGGGGTCAGTGTAGATGGAGCTTTACTCTGTATCTAACTCCGTGCTGTACCCGTCCTGGGAGTGTTTGATGGGGACAGTGTAGAGGGAGCTTTACTCTGTATCTAACCCCGTGCTGTACCTGTCCTGGGAGTGTTTGATGGGGACGGTGTAGAGGGAGCTTTACTCTGTATCTAACCCTGTGCTGTACCTGTCCTGGGAGTGTTTGATGGGGACAGTGTAGAGGGAGCTTTACTCTGTATCTAACCTGGTGCTGTACCTGTCCTGGGAATGTTTGATGGGGACAGTGTAGAGGGAGCTTTACTCTGTATCTAACCCCGTGCTGTACCTGTCCTGGGAGTGTTTGATGGGGACGGTGTAGAGGGAGCTTTACTCTGTATCTAACCCTGTGCTGTACCTGTCCTGGGAGAGTTTGATGGGGACAGTGTATAGGGAGCTTTACTCTGTATCTAACCTCGTGCTGTACCTGTCCTGGGAGTGTTTGATGGGGACAGTGTAGATGGAGCTTTACTCTGTCTCTAACCCCGTGCTGTAGTTGCCCTGGGAATGGTTGTTGGGGTCAGTGTAAAGGGAGCTTTACTCTGTATCTAACCCCATGCTGTACCTGTCCTGGGAGTGTTTGATGGGGACAGTGTAGATGGAGCTTTGCTCTGTATCTAACCCCGTGCTGTACCTGTCCTGGGAGTGTTTGATGGGGACAGTGTAGAGGGAGCTTTACTCTGTATCTAACCCTGTGCTGTACCTGTCCTGGCAGTGTTTGTTGGGGACAGTGTAGAAGGAGCTTTACTCTGTATCTAACCCCGTGCTGTAGTTCCCCTGGGAATGGTTGTTGGGGTCAGTGTAGAGCGAGCTTTACTCTGTATCTAATGCCGTGCTGTACCTGTCCGGGGAGTGTTTGATGGCGACAGTGTAGAGGGAGCTTTACTCTGTATCTAACTACGTGCTGTTCCTGTCCTGAGAGTGTTTGATGGGGACGGTGTTGAGGGAGCATTACTCTGTATCTAACTCTGTGCTGTACCTGTTCTGGGAGTGTTTGATGGGGACAGTGTAGAGGGAGGTTTACTCTGTATCTAACCCCGTGCTGTACCTGTCCTGGGAGTGTTTGATGGGGACATTGTAGAGGGAGCTTTACTCTGTATCTAACTCTGTGCTGTACCTGTCCTGGGTGTGTTTGATGGGGACAGTGTAGAGGGAGCTTTACTCTGTATCTAACCCCGTGCTGTAGTTGCCCTGGGAATGGTTGTTGGGGTCAGTGTAGATGGAGCTTTACTCTGTATCTAACTCCGTGCTGTACCCGTCCTGGGAGTCTTTGATGGGGACAGTGTAGAGGGAGCTTTACTCTGTATCTAACCCCGCGCTGTACCTGTCCTGGGAGTGTTTGATGGGTGCAGTGTAGAGGGCGCTTTACTCTGTATCTAACCCCGTGCTGTACCTGTCCTGGGAGTGTTTGATGGGTGCAGTGTAGAGGGAGCTTTACTCTGTATCTAACCCCGTGCTGTACCTGTCCTGGGAGTGTTTGATGGACACAGTGTAGAGGGAGCTTTACTCTGTATCTAACCCCGTGCTGTACCTGTCCTGGGAGTCTTTGATGGGGACAGTGCAGAGGGAGCTTTACTCTGTATCTAACTCTGTGCTGTACCTGTCCTGGGAGTGTTTGATGGGGACGGTGTAGAAGGAGATTTACTCTGTATCTTACCCCGTGCTGTACCTGTCCTGGGAGTGTTTGATGGAGACAGTGTAGTGGGAGCTTTACTCTGTATCTAACCCTGTGCTGTACCTGTCCTGGGAGTGTTTGATGGGGACAGTGTAGATGGAGCTTTACTCTGTATCGAACTCTGTGCTGTACCTGTCCTGGGAGTGTTTGATGGGGACGGTGTAGAAGGAGATTTACTCTGTATCTAACCCCGTGCTGTACCTGTCCTGGAGTATTTGATTGGGACGGTGTAGATGGAGCTTTACTCTGTATCTAACCCCGTGCTGTACCTGTCCTGGGAGTGTTTGATGGGGACAGTGTAGAGAGGGCTTTACTCTGTCTCTAATCCCGTGCTGTAGTTGCCCTGGGAATGGTTGTTGGGGTCAGTGTAAAGGGAGCTTTACTCTGTATCTAACCCCATGCTGTACCTGTCCTGGGAGTGTTTGATGGGGACAGTGTAGATGGAGCTTTGCTCTGTATCTAACCCCATGCTGTACCTGTCCTTGGAGTGTTTGATGGGGGCAGTGCAGCGGGGGCTTTCCTCTGTATCTGACCCCGTGCTGTCCCTACCCTGGGAGTGTTTGATGGGGACAGTGTTGAGGGAGCTTTACTCTGTATCTAACTCCGTGCTGTAGTTAACCTGGGAATGTTTGTTGGGGTCAGTGTGGAGGGTGCTTTACTCTGTATCTAACCCTGTGGTGTACCTGTCCTGGGAGTGTTTGATGGGGACAGTGTAGAGGGAGTTTTATTCTGTATCTAACCCCGTGCTGTACCTGTCCTGAGAGTGTTTGATGGGGACAGTGTAGAGGGAGATTTACTCTGTATCTAACCCCGTGCTGTACCTGTCCTGAGAGTGTTTGATGGGGACAGTGTAGAGGGAGCTTTACTCTGTATCTAACCACGTGCTGTTCCTGTCCTGAGAGTGTTTGATGGGGACGGTGTAGAGGGAGCATTACTCTGTATCTAACTCCGTGCTGTACCCGTCCTGGGAGTGTTTGATGGGGACAGTGTAGAGGGAGCTTTACTCTGAATCTAACCCCGTGTTGTACCTGTCCTGGGAGTGTTTGATGTGGACAGTGTAGAGGGAGCTTTACTCTGTATCTAACTCTGTGCTGTACCTGTCCTGGGAGTGTTTGATGTGGACAGTGTAGAGGGAGCTGTACTCTGTATCTATCTCTGTGCTGTACCTGTTCTGGGAGTGTTTGATGGGGACAGTGTAGAGGGAGCTTTACTCTGTATCTAACCCCGTGCTGTACCTGTCCTGGGAGTGTTTGATGGGGACAGTGTAGAGGGAGCTTTACTCTGTATCTAACTCTGTGCTGTACCTGTCCTGGCAGTGTTTGATGAGGACAGTGTAGAGGGAGCTTTACTCTGTATCTAACCCCGTGCTGTAGTTGCCCTGGGAATGGTTGTTGGGGTCAGTGTAGATGGAGCTTTACTCTGTATCTAATGCCGTGCTGTACCTGTCCGGGGAGCGTTTGATGGCGACAGTGTAGAGGGAGCTTTACTCTGTATCTAACCACATGCTGTTCCTGTCCTGGGTCTGTTTGATGGGGACAGTGTAGAGGAAGCTTTACTCTGTATCTAACCCCGTGCTGTAGTTGCCCGGGGAATGGTTGTTGGGGTCAGTGTAAAGGGAGCTTTACTCTGTATCTAACCCCATGCTGTACCTGTACTGGGAGTGTTTGATGGGGACAGTGTAGATGGAGCTTTGCTCTGTATCTAACCCCGTGCTGTACCTGTCCTGGGAGTGTTTGATGGGGACAGTGTAGAGGGAGCTTTACTCTGTATCTAACTCTGTGCTGTACCTGTCCTGGCAGTGTTTGATGGGGACAGTGTAGAGGGAGCTTTACTCTGTATCTAACCCCGTGCTGTAGTTGCCCTGGGAATGGTTGTTGGGGTCAGTGTAGATGGAGCTTTACTCTGTATCTAATGCCGTGCTGTACCTGTCCGGGGAGCGTTTGATGGCGACAGTGTAGAGGGAGCTTTACTCTGTATCTAACCACATGCTGTTCCTGTCCTGGGTGTGTTTGATGGGGACAGTGTAGAGGGAGCTTTACTCTGTATCTAACCCCGTGCTGTAGTTGCCCTGGGAATGGTTGTTGGGGTCAGTGTAGATGGAGCTTTACTCTGTATCTAACTCCGTGCTGTACCCGTCCTGGGAGTGTTTGATGGGGACAGTGTAGAGGGAGCTTTACTCTGTATCTAACCCCGTGCTGCACCTGTCCTGGGAGTGTTTGATGGGTGCAGTGTAGAGGGAGCTTTACTCTGTATCTAACCCCGTGCTGTACCTGTCCTGGGAGTGTTTGATGGGTGCAGTGTAGAGGGAGCTTTACTCTGTATCTAACCCCGTGCTGTACCTGTCCTGGGAGTGTTTGATGGAGACAGTGTAGAGGGAGCTTTACTCTGTATCTAACCCCGTGCTGTACCTGTCCTTGGAGTCTTTGATGGGGACAGTGTAGAGGGAGCTTTACTCTGTATCTAACTCTGTGCTGTACCTGTCCTGGGAGTGTTTGATGGGGACGGTGTAGAAGGAGATTTACTCTGTATCTTACCCCGTGCTGTACCTGTCCTGCGAGTGATTGATGGAGACAGTGTAGTGGGAGCTTTACTCTGTTTCTAACCCCGTGCTGTACCTGTCCTGGGAGTGTTTGATGGGGACAGTGTAGAGGGAGCTTTACTCTGTATCGAACTCTGTGCTGTACCTGTCCTGGGAGTGTTTGATGGGGACGGTGTAGAAGGAGATTTACTCTGTATCTAACCCCGTGCTGTACCTGTCCTGGAGTATTTGATTGGGACGGTGTAGATGGAGCTTTACTCTGTATCTAACCCCGTGCTGTACTTGTCCTGGGAGTGTTTGATGGGGACAGTGTAGAGAGGGCTTTACTCTGTCTCTAATCCCGTGCTGTAGTTGCCCTGGGAATGGTTGTTGGGGTCAGTGTAAAGGGAGCTTTACTCTGTATCTAAACCCATGCTGTACCTGTCCTGGGAGTGTTTGATGGGGACAGTGTAGATGGAGCGTTGCTCTGTATCTAACCCCATGCTGTACCTGTCCTTGGAGTGTTTGATGGGGGCAGTGCAGCGGGGGCTTTCCTCTGTATCTGACCCCGTGCTGTCCCGACCCTGGGAGTGTTTGATGGGGACAGTGTTGAGGGAGCATTACTCTGTATCTAACTCCGTGCTGTACCTGTCCTGGGAGTGTTTGATGGGGACAGTGTAGAGGGGCCTTTACTCTGTATCTAACCCCGTGCTGTAGTTAACCTGGGAATGTTTGTTGGGGTCAGTGTGGAGGGTGCTTTACTCTGTATCTAACCCTGTGGTGTACCTGTCCTGGGAGTGTTTGATGGGGACAGTGTAGAGGGAGTTTTACTCTGTATCTAACCCCGTGCTGTACCTGTCCTGGGATTGTTTGATGGGCACAGTGTAGAGGGCGATTTACTCTGTATCTAACCCCGTGCTGTACCTGTCCTGGGAGTGTTTGATGGGGACAGTGTAGAGGGAGCTTTACTCTGTATCTAACCACGTGCTGTTCCTGTCCTGAGAGTGTTTGATGGGGACGGTGTAGAGGGAGCATTACTCTGTATCTAACTCCGTGCTGTACCCGTCCTGGGAGTGTTTGATGGGGACAGTGTAGAGGGAGCTTTACTCTGAATCTAACCCCGTGTTGTACCTGTCCTGGGAGTGTTTGATGTGGACAGTGTAGAGGGAGCTTTACTCTGTATCTAACTCTGTGCTGTACCTGTCCTGGGAGTGTTTGATGTGGACAGTGTAGAGGGAGCTTTACTCTGTATCTATCTCTGTGCTGTACCTGTTCTGGGAGTGTTTGATGGGGACAGTGTAGAGGGAGCTTTACTCTGTATCTAACCCCGTGCTGTACCTGTCCTGGGAGTGTTTGATGGGGACAGTGTAGAGGGAGCATTACTCTGTATCTAACTCTGTGCTGTACCTGTCCTGGCAGTGTTTGATGGGGACAGTGTAGAGGGAGCTTTACTCTGTATCAAACCCCGTGCTGTTGTTGCCCTGGGAATGGTTGTTGGGGTCAGTGTAGATGGAGCTTTACTCTGTATCTAATGCCGTGCTGTACCTGTCCGGGGAGCGTTTGATGGCGACAGTGTAGAGGGAGCTTTACTCTGTATCTAACCACATGCTGTTCCTGTCCTGGGTGTGTTTGATGGGGACAGTGTAGAGGAAGCTTTACTCTGTATCTAACCCCGTGCTGTAGTTGCCCTGGGAATGGTTGTTGGGGTCAGTGTAGATGGAGCTTTACTCTGTATCTAACTCCGTGCTGTACCCGTCCTGGGAGTGTTTGATGGGGACAGTGTAGAGGGAGCTTTACTCTGTATCTAACCCCGTGCTGTACCTGTCCTGGGAGTGTTTGATGGGTGCAGTGTAGAGGGAGCTTTACTCTGTATCTAACCCCGTGCTGTACCTGTCCTGGGATTGTTTGATGGAGACAGTGTAGTGGGAGCTTTACTCTGTATCTAACCCCGTGCTGTACCTGTCCTGGGAGTCTTTGATGGGGACAGTGTAGAGGGAGCTTTACTCTGTATGTAACTCTGTGCTGTACCTGTCCTGGGAGTGTTTGATGGGGACGGTGTAGAAGGAGATTTACTCTGTATCTTACCCCGTGCTGTACCTGTCCTGGGAGTGTTTGATGGAGACAGTGCAGTGGGAGCTTTACTCTGTTTCTAACCCCGTGCTGTACCTGTCCTGGGAGTGTTTGATGGGGACAGTGTAGAGGGAGCTTTACTCTGTATCGAACTCTGTGCTTTACCTGTCCTGGGAGTGTTTGATGGGGACGGTGTAGAAGGAGATTTACTCTGTATCTAACCCCGTGGTGTACCTGTCCTGGAGTATTTGATTGGGATGGTGTAGATGGAGCTTTACTCTGTATCTAACTCCGTGCTGTACCTGTCCTGGGAGTGTTTGAATGGGACAGTGTTGAGGGAGCTTTACTCTGTATCTAACTCCGTGCTGTACCTGTCCTGGGAGTGTTTGATGGGGACAGTGTAGAGGGAGCTTTACTCTGTATCTAACCCTGTGCTGTACCTGTCCTGGGAGTGTTTGTTGGGGACAGTGTAGAGGGAGCTTTACTCTGTATCTAACCCCGTGCTGTAGTTCCCCTGGGAATGGTTGTTGGGGTCAGTGTAGAGCGAGCTTTACTCTGTATCTAATGCCGTGCTGTACCTGTCCGGGGAGTGTTTGATGGCGACAGTGTAGAGGGAGCTTTACTCTGTATCCAACCACGTGCTGTTCCTGTCCTGAGAGTGTTTGATGGGGACGGTGTAGAGGGAGCATTACTCTGTATCTAACTCTGTGCTGTACCTGTCCTGGGAGTGTTTGATGGGTGCAGTGTAGAGGGAGCTTTACTCTGTATCTAACCCCGTGCTGTACCTGTCCTGGGAGTGTTTGATGGGTGCAGTGTAGAGGGAGCTTTACTCTGTATCTAACCCCGTGCTGTACCTGTCCTGGGCGTGTTTGATGGGGACAGTGTAGAGTGGGCTTTACTCTGTATCTTACCCTGTGCTGTACCTGCCCTGGGAGTGTTTGATGGGGACAGTGTAGAGGAAGCTTTACTCTGTATCTTACTCTGTGCTGTACCTGTCCTGGGAGTGTTTGATGGGGACAGTGTAGAGGGAGCTTTACTCTGTATCTAACTCTGTGCTGTACCTGTCCTGGGAGTGTTTGATGGGGACTGTGTAGAGGGAGCTTTACTCTGTATCTAACCCCGTGCTGTACCTGTCCTGGGAGTGTTTGATGGGGACGGTGTAGAGGGAGCTTTACTCTGTATCTAACCTGGTGCTGTACCTGTCCTGGGAATGTTTGATGGGGACAGTGTAGAGGGAGCTTTACTCTGTATCTAACCCCGTTCTGTACCTGTCCTGGGAGTGTTTGATGGGGACGGTGTAGAGGGAGCTTTACTCTGTACCTAACCCTGTGCTGTACCTGTCCTGGGAGTGTTTGATGGGGACAGTGTAGAGGGAGCTTTACTCTGTATCTAACCTCGTGCTGTACCTGTCCTGGGAGTGTTTGATGGGGACAGTGTAGAGAGGGCTTTACTCTGTCTCTAACCCCGTGCTGTAGTTGCCCTGGGAATGGTTGTTGGGGTCAGTGTATAGGGAGCTTTACTCTGTATCTAACCCCATGCTGTACCTGTCCTGGGAGTGTTTGATGGGGACAGTGTAGATGGAGCTTTGCTCTGTATCTAACCCCGTGCTGTACCTGTCCTGGGAGTGTTTGATGGGGACAGTGTAGAGGGGGATTTACTCTGTATCTAACCCCGTGCTGTACCTGTCCTGGGAGTGTTTGATGGGGACGGTGTAGAGGGAGCTTTACTCTGTATCTAACCCTGTGCTGTACCTGTCCTGGGAGTGTTTGATGGGGACAGTGTAGAGGGAGCTTTACTCTGTATCTAACTCTGTGCTGTACCTGTTCTGGGAGTGTTTGATGGGGACAGTGTAGAGGGAGCTTTACTCTGTATCTAACCCCGTGCTGTATCTGTCCTGGGAGTGTTTGATGGGGACAGTGTAGAGGGAGCTTTACTCTGTATCTAACTCTGTGCTGTACCTGTCCTGGCAGTGTTTGATGGGGACAGTGTAGAGGGAGCTTTACTCTGTATCTAACCCCGTGCTGTAGTTGCCCTGGGAATGGTTGTTGGGGTCAGTGTAGATGGAGCTTTACTCTGTATCTAATGCCGTGCTGTACCTGTCCGGGGAGCGTTTGATGGGGACAGTGTAGAGGGAGCTTTACTCTGTATCTAACCACATGCTGTTCCTGTCCTGGGTGTGTTTGATGGGGACAGTGTAGAGGGAGCTTTACTCTGTATCTAACCCCGTCCTGTAGTTGCCCTGGGAATGGTTGTTGGGGACAGTGTAGAGGGAGCTTTACTCTGTATCTAACCCCGTGCTGTACCTGTCCTGGGAGTGTTTGATGGGGACGGTGTAGAGGGAGCTTTACTCTGTATCTAACCCTGTGCTGTACCTGTCCTGGGAGTGTTTGATGGGGACAGTGTAGAGGGAGCTTTACTCTGTATCTAACCTGGTGCTGTACCTGTCCTGGGAATGTTTGATGGGGACAGTGTAGAGGGAGCTTTACTCTGTATCTAACCCCGTGCTGTACCTGTCCTGGGAGTGTTTGATGGGGACGGTGTAGAGGGAGCTTTACTCTGTATCTAACCCCGTGCTGTACCTGTCCTGGGAGTGTTTGATGGGGACAGTGTATAGGGAGCTTTACTCTGTATCTAACCTCGTGCTGTACCTGTCCTGGGAGTGTTTGATGGGGACAGTGTAGATGGAGCTTTACTCTGTCTCTAACCCCGCGCTGTAGTTGCCCTGGGAATGGTTGTTGGGGTCAGTGTAAAGGGAGCTTTACTCTGTATCTAACCCCATGCTGTACCTGTCCTGGGAGTGTTTGATGGGGACAGTGTAGATGGAGCTTTGCTCTGTATCTAACCCCGTGCTGTACCTGTCCTGGGAGTGTTTGATGGGGACAGTGTAGAGGGAGCTTTACTCTGTATCTAACTCTGTGCTGTACCTGTCCTGGCAGTGTTTGATGGGGACAGTGTAGAGGGAGCTTTACTCTGTATCTAACCCCGTGCTGTAGTTGCCCTGGGAATGGTTGTTGGGGTCAGTGTAGATGGAGCTTTACTCTGTATCAAATGCCGTGCTGTACCTGTCCGGGGAGCGTTTGATGGCGACAGTGTAGAGGGAGCTTTACTCTGTATCTAACCACATGCTGTTCCTGTCCTGGGTGTGTTTGATGGGGACAGTGTAGAGGGAGCTTTACTCTGTATCTAACCCCGTGCTGTAGTTGCCCTGGGAATGGTTGTTGGGGTCAGTGTAGATGGAGCTTTACTCTGTATCTAACTCCGTGCTGTACCCGTCCTGGGAGTGTTTGATGGGGACAGTGTAGAGGGAGCTTTACTCTGTATCTAACCCCGTGCTGCACCTGTCCTGGGAGTGTTTGATGGGTGCAGTGTAGAGGGAGCTTTACTCTGTATCTAACCCCGTGCTGTACCTGTCCTGGGAGTGTTTGATGGGTGCAGTGTAGAGGGAGCTTTACTCTGTATCTAACCCCGTGCTGTACCTGTCCTGGGAGTGTTTGATGGAGACAGTGTAGAGGGAGCTTTACTCTGTATCTAACCCCGTGCTGTACCTGTCCTTGGAGTCTTTGATGGGGACAGTGTAGAGGGAGCTTTACTCTGTATCTAACTCTGTGCTGTACCTGTCCTGGGAGTGTTTGATGGGGACGGTGTAGAAGGAGATTTACTCTGTATCTTACCCCGTGCTGTACCTGTCCTGGAGTATTTGATTGGGACGGTGTAGATGGAGCCTTACTCTGTATCTAACCCCGTGCTGTACCTGTCCTGGGAGTGTTTGAATGGGACAGTGTTGAGGGAGCTTTACTCTGTATCAAATCCGTGCTGCACCTGTCCTGGGAGTGTTTGATGGGGACAGTGTAGAGGGAGCTTTACTCTGTATCTAACCCCGTGCTGTACCTGTCCTGGGAGTGTTTGATGGGGACGGTGTAGAAGGAGATTTACTCTGTATCTTACCCCGTGCTGTACCTGTCCTGGGAGTGTTTGATGGAGACAGTGTAGTGGGAGCTTTACTCTGTATCTAACCCCGTGCTGTACCTGTCCTGGGAGTGTTTGATGGGGACAGTGCAGAGGGAGCTTTACTCTGTATCGAACTCTGTGCTGTACCTGTCCTGGGAGTGTTTGATGGGGACGGTGTAGAAGGAGATTTACTCTGTATCTAACCCCGTGCTGTACCTGTCCTGGAGTATTTGATTGGGACGGTGTAGATGGAGCTTTACTCTGTATCTAACCCCGTGCTGTACCTGTCCTGGGAGTGTTTGAATGGGACAGTGTTGAGGGAGCTTTACTCTGTATCTAACTCCGTGCTGTACCTGTCCTGGGAGTGTTTGATGGGGACAGTGTAGAGGGAGCTTTACTCTGTATCTAACCCTGTGCTGTACCTGTCCTGGGAGTGTTTGTTGGGGACAGTGTAGAGGGAGCTTTACTCTGTATCTAACCCCGTGCTGTAGTTGCCCTGGGAATGTTTGTTGGGGTCAGTGTAGAGCGAGCTTTACTCTGTATCTAATGCCGTGCTGTACCTGTCCGGGGAGTGTTTGATGGCGACAGTGTAGAGGGAGCTTTACTCTGTATCTAACCACGTGCTGTTCCTGTCCTGAGAGTGTTTGATGGGGACGGTGTAGAGGGAGCTTTACTCTGTATCTAACTCCGTGCTGTACCCGTCCTGGGAGTGTTTGATGTGGACAGTGTAGAGGGAGCTTTACTCTGTATCTAACTCTGTGCTGTACCTGTCCTGGGAATGTTTGATGTGGACAGTGTCGAGGGAGCTTTACTCTGTATCTAACTCTGTGCTGTACCTGTCCTGGGAGTGTTTGATGGGGACAGTGTAGAGGGAGCTTTACTCTGTATCTAACTCCGTGCTGTACCTGTCCTGGGAGTGTTTGATGTGGACAGTGTAGAGGGAGCTTTACTCTGTATCTAACCACGTGCTGTTCCTGTCCTGGGAGTGTTTGATGGGGACGGTGTAGAGGGAGCATTACTCTGTATCTAACTCCGTGCTGTACCCGTCCTGGGAGTGTTTGATGGGGACAGTGTAGAGGGAGCTTTACTCTGAATCTAACCCCGTGTTGTACCTGTCCTGGGAGTGTTTGATGTGGACAGTGTAGAGGGAGCTTTACTCTGTATCTAACTCTGTGCTGTACCTGTCCTGGGAATGTTTGATGTGGACAGTGTCGAGGGAGCTTTACTCTGTATCTAACTCTGTGCTGTACCTGTCCTGGGAGTGTTTGATGGGGACAGTGTAGAGGGAGCTTTACTCTGTATCTAACCCCGTGCTGTACCTGTCCTGGGAGTGTTTGATGGGGACAGTGTAGAGGGAGCTTTACTCTGTATCTAACCCCGTGCTGTAGTTGCCCTGGGAATGGTTGTTGGGGTCAGTGTAGAGGGAGCTTTACTCTGTATCTAATGCCGTGCTGTACCTGTCCGGGGAGTGTTTGATGGCGACAGTGTAGAGGGAGCTTTACTCTGTATCTAACCACGTGCTGTTCCTTTCCTGGGAGTGTTTGATGGGGACGGTGTAGAGGGAGCATTACTCTGTATCTAACTCTGTGCTGTACCCGTCCTGGGAGTGTTTGATGGGGACAGTGTAGAGGGAGCTTTACTCTGAATCTAACCCCGTGTTGTACCTGTCCTGGGTGTGTTTGATGGGTGCAGTGTAGAGGGAGCTTTACTCTGTATCTAACCCCGTGCTGTACCTGTCCTGGGAGTGTTTGATGGGGACAGTGTAGAGGGAGCTTTACTCTGTATCTAACTCTGTGCTGTACCTGTCCTGGGAGAGTTTGATGGGGACGGTGTAGAAGGAGATTTACTCTGTATCTAACCCCGTGCTGTACCTGTCCTGGGAATGTTTGATGGGGACCGTGTAGATGGAGATTTACTCTGTATCTAACCCCTTGCTGTACCTGTCCTGGGAATGTTTGATGTGGACAGTGTCGAGGGAGCTTTACTCTGTATCTAACTCTGTGCTGTACCTGTCCTGGGTGTGTTTGATGGGGACAGTGTAGAGGGAGCTTTACTCTGTATCTAACTCCGTGCTGTACCTGTCCTGGGAGTGTTTGATGGGGACGGTGTAGAGGGAGCATTACTCTATATCTAACTCTGTGCTGTACCCGTCCTGGGAGTGTTTGATGGGGACAGTGTAGAGGGAGCTTTACTCTGAATCTAACCCCGTGTTGTACCTGTCCTGGGATTGTTTGATGGGTGCAGTGTAGAGGGAGCTTTACTCTGTATCTAACCCCGTGCTGTACCTGTCTCGGGAGTGTTTGATGGGGACGGTGTAGAAGGAGATTTACTCTGTATCTAACCCCGTGCTGTAGTTGCCCTGGGAATGGTTGTTGGGGTCAGTGTAGAGGGAGCTTTACTCTGAATCTAACCCCGTGTTGTACCTGTCCTGGGAGTGTTTGATGGGTGCAGTGTAGAGGGAGCTTTACTCTGTATCTAACCCCGTGCTGTACCTGTCCTGGGAGTGTTTGATGGGGACAGTGTAGAGGGAGCTTTACTCTGTATCTAACTCTGTGCTGTACCTGTCCTGGGAGTGTTTGATGTGGACGGTGTAGAAGGAGATTTACTCTGTATCTAACCCCGTGCTGTACCTGTCCTGGGAATGTTTGATGGGGACCGTGTAGAGGGAGATTTACTCTGTATCTAACCCCTTGCTGTACCTGTCCTGGGAGTGTTGGATGGCGACAGTGTAGAGGGAGATTTACTCTGTGTGTTTTTTGAGTTATAGGGGTCTACAGCACAGAAACATCGAGGTCTTCGGCCCATCGAGTCTGCGCCGGTTGAATAAGTGCCTAACTATTCTAATCCCATTTCCCAGCACTAGGCCCATAGCCTTTTATGCCGTGGGCATCGCAAGTGCACATCCAAATACTTCTTCAATGTTATGAGGGTTTCTGCCTCTCCCACCCTTTCAGGCCGTGAGTTCCAGATTCCCACCACCCTCTGGGTGAAAATATTCTTCCTCACATCCCCTTTAAACCTCCTGCCCCTTACCTTAAATCTATGCCCTCTGGTTATTGATCCCTCCACCAAGGGGAAAAGTTCCTTCCTGTCTACCCTATCCACGCCCCTTATAATTTTATACACCTCAATCATGTCCCCCCCTCAATCTCCTCTGCTCCAGGGAAAATAACCCCAGCCTATCCAATCTCTCCTTATAACTAAAACTCTCCAGCCCAGACCACATCCTGGTGAATCTCCTCTGCACTCTCTCTAGTACAATCACATCCTTCCTATAATGCGGATTCCAGAACTGTACGCAATACTCTAGCTGTGGCCTAACCAGCGTTTTATACAGTTCCAGCATAACCTCCCTGCTCTTATATTCTATGCCTTGACTAATAAAGGCTAGTATCCCATATACCTTCTTAACCACCTTATCTACCTGTCCCACTGCTTTAAGGGACCGGTGGACATGCACACCAAGGTCCCTCTGATCCTCGGTACTTCCCAGGGTCCTACTGTTCATCGTGTATTCCCGTGCCTTGATTGTTCTTCCCAAGTGCATCACCTCACACTTATCCGGTTTAAATTCCATTTGCCACTGATCAACCCATCTGACCAGCCCGTCTATATCCTCCTGTAATCTAAGGCTAAACTCCTCACTATTTATCACCCCACCAATTTTCGTGTCATCCGCGAACTCACTGATCAACCCTCCTACATTCAAGTGTAAATTGTTTATATATACCACAAACAGCAAGGGACCCAACACTGATCCCTGTGGAACCCCACTGGACACAGGCATCCAGTCACAAAAACACCCCTCGACCATCACCCTCTGCTTCCTGCCACTCAGCCAATTCTGGATCCAATTTGCCAAATTGCCTTGGATCCCATGGGCTCTTACCTTCGTTCTCAGTCTCCCATGCAGGACCTTATCAAAAGCCTTGCTGAAGTCCAAGTAGACTATATCAAATGCATTGCCTTCATCTACACACCTGGTCATCTCTTCGAAAAATTCAATCAAATTGGTCAGACATGTCCTCCCCTTAACAAAACCATGCTGACTGTCCTCGATTAATCCCTGTCTCTCCAAGTGTAGATTAATTCTGTCCCTCAGGATTGCTTCCAATAGTTTCCCCACCACTGAGGTCAGACTGACTGGCCTGTAGTTCCCTGGTTTATCCCTTCCTCCCTTCTTGAATTGACCCACATTGGCTGTCCTCCAGTCCCCTGGCACCTCTCCTGTGGCCAGAGAGGTATCGAAAATTATTGCCAGCGCCCCTGTTATCTCTTCCCTTGCCTCACTCAACAGCCTGGGATACATTTCATCCTGGCCTGGAGATTGATCTATTTTTAAGCCTGCCAGACCACTTAGAACCTCCTCCCTTTCCATGCTAATTTCTTTAATGATATCCCAGTCCTTCTGCCTGATTTCCACCTCTGCACAGTCAGGACATCCGACAGATTCACCTGTATCCTCCCAGACCCCACCTCCCTTCATCGGTTCAAACTGCAGAGGGAGATTTACTCTGTATCTAACCCCGTGCTGTACCTGTCCTGGGAGTGTTTGATGGGGACAGTGTAGAGGGAGCTTTACTCTGTATCTAACCCCGTGCTGTACCTGTCCTGGGAGGGTTCGATGGGGACGGTGTAGAGGGAGCTTTACTCTGTATCTAACCCCGTGCTATACCTGTCCTGGGAGTGTTTGATGGGGACAGTGTAGAGGGAGATTTACTCTGTATCTGACCCCGTGCTGTACCTGTCCTGGGAGTGTTTGATGGGGACAGTGTCGAGGGAGATTTACTCTGTATCTAACCCCGTGCTGTACCTGTCCTGGGAGTGTTTGATGGGGTCAGTGTAGAGGGGGTCTTCACTCTGTATCTAACCCCGTGCTGTACCTGTCCTGGGAGTGTCTGATGGGGACGGTGCAGAGGGAGATTTACTCTGTATCTAACCTCGTGCTGTACCTGTCCTGGGAGTGTCTGATGGGGACGGTGCAGAGGGAGATTTACTCTGTATCTAACCTCGTGCTGTACCTGTCCTGGGAGTGTTTGATGGGGACAGTGTAGAGGGAGCTTTACTCTGTATCTAACCCCGTGCTGTACCTGTCCTGGGAGTGTTTGATGGGGACAGTGTGGAGGGAGATTTACTCTGTATCTAAGCCTGTGCTGTACCTGTCCTGGGAGTGTTTGATGGGGACAGTGTAGAGGGAGATTCACTCTGTATCTAACCCCGTACTGTACCTGTCCTGGGAGTGTCTGATGGGGACAGTGTAGAGGGAGCTTTACTCTGTATCTAACCCCGTGCTGTACCTGTCCTGGGAGTGTTTGATGGGGACAGTGTAGAGGGAGCTTTACTCTGTATCTAACCCCGTGCTGTACCTGTCCTGGGTGTGTTTGATGGGGACAGTGTAGAGGGAGATTTACTCTGTATCTAACCCCGTGCTGTACCTGTCCTGGGAGTGTTTGATGGGGACAGTGTAGAGGGAGCTTTACTCTGTATCTAACCCCGTGCTGTACCTGTCCAGGTAGTGTTTGATGGGGACAGTGTAGAGGGAGCTTTACTCTGTATCTAACCCCGTGCTGTACCTGTCCTGGGAGTGTTTGATGGGGACGGTGTAGAGGGAGCTTTACTCTGTATCTAACCCCGTGCTGTACCTGTCCTGGGAGTGTTTGATGGGGACAGTGTAGAGGGAGCTTTACTCTGTATCTAACCCCGTGCTGTACCTGTCCTGGGAGGGTTCGATGGGGACGGTGTAGAGGGAGCTTTACTCTGTATCTAACCCCGTGCTATACCTGTCCAGGTAGTGTTTGATGGGGACAGTGTAGAGGGAGCTTTACTCTGTATCTAACCCCGTGCTGTACCTGTCCTGGGAGTGTTTGATGGGGACAGTGTAGAGGGAGCTTTACTCTGTATCTAACCCCGTGCTGTACCTGTCCTGGGAGTGTTTGATGGGGACAGTGTAGAGGGAGCTTTACTCTGTATCTAACCCCGTGCTGTACCTGTCCTGGGAGTGTCTGATGGGGACGGTGTAGATGGAACTCTGTTTCCTCTCCCCTCCGGTGATGGTGACGTTTTCTTGGACATTCGGAGTTGCTGCTGTCCAGATGCCTGGACTTTCTCCCTTTCCTGACCCTTGTTGTGTGTTTTTGTGCAGGAGGCTGCTCCTGGAGTGACCGGCTCTCCTGGCGAGATGCTGCAGAATTCCCCGGGATTTCTCTGGACGCTGGTGGGAGCAGAGCCGCTGGGCAGTAGGATCCCGGAGCTGGAGGACGAGCTGGTTTCCCCACCGGAGTCTTCCGGAGCTGCCGAATTCCCATCGGAGGGAGAGGGGACGCCCCAGAGGCAGACGGCTGCCTGCATTTCGCACAGCCAGGAGCTGATGGCTGACTACACTGGGGCTCCCGTCTCTCTCTCAGACGAGGTTGAGACGGCTGCCAGACACAGAGACGCTCCCTCAGACGATGAGGAGACGGCTTCCAGACACGGAGACGCTCCCTCAGACGATGAGGAGACGGCTGCCAGACACGGAGACGCTCCCTCAGACGACGAGGAGACGGCTGCCAGACAGGGAGACGCTCCCTCTGACGATGAGGAGACGACTGTCAGACGGGGAGACGTTTCTTCAGATGAGGCAGATGAGACAGATCTCAGACGGGGAGTCGCTGCCTCAGACGAGGATGACGAGACTGTTTTCAGACGGGGAGACGCTCTCTCGGACGAGGAGGAGACGGATCTGAGACGGGGAGACGCTCCCTCAGATGAAGACGACGAGACGGGTGTCAGACGGGGAGTCGCCGCCTCAGACGAGGACGACGAGACGGGTCTCAGACGGGGAGTCGCTGCCTCAGACGAGGACGACGAGACGGGTCTCAGACGGGGAGACGCTCCCTCAGACGAGGAGGAGACGGATCTGAGACGGGGAGACGTTCCCTCAGACGAGGAGGAGACGGATCTGAGACGGGGAGTCGCCACCTCAAACGAGGAGGAGGAGACGGGCCTCAGACGGGGAGACGCTCCCTCAGACGGGGAGGAGGAGGTGTCTGGCCGCCGAGGGGCCACTGCCTCTCGCTCGGACGAGGAGGGTCGAGGACGTTTCGCCTTTGTGTCCACCCCGGGGGGCTTCATCGGGCCCTCGGGCTTGCTGGAGCCCCGGTACACGCCGGCGGCCGGCTGTTCCTCTGCAGGAGGCGGCGCGGGGAAGCCCTTCCGCTGCACGGTCTGCGACAAGGCCTTCTCGCGGTCCAACGCTCTGCTGGTCCACCAGCGGGTGCACACGGGGGAGAGGCCCTACTCCTGCCCTGTCTGCTCCAAGCGCTTCTCCCAGTCCTCCTCCCTCATCCAACACCAGCGCATCCACACGGGCGCCAAGCCCTACCGCTGCGGCGTCTGTGACCGCCACTTCCGCTTCTCCTCGGACCTGTCCAGCCACCGGCGCACCCACACCGGCGAGAAGCCCTACCGCTGCAGCGTCTGCGAGAAGAGCTTCCGTCTGCCCTCCCACCTGTCCAGCCACCTGCGCACCCACACCGGGGAGAAGCCCTTCCTCTGCAGCCTCTGCGGGAAGAGCTTTGGCATCTCCGCCAAGCTGGTGCAGCACTGGCGCATCCACTCGGGCGAGAGGCCCTTCAAGTGCTCCTTCTGCCACAAGAGCTTCATCCAGTCCTACTCGCTGGTCTACCACGAGCGGGTCCACACGGGCGAGCGGCCCTACCACTGCGGCCTCTGCTCCAAGAGCTTCACCCTGGCCTCGCTGCTGAAGACCCACCAGCGGGTGCACAGCGGCGAGCGACCCTACCACTGCACCGTCTGCAGCAGGGAGTTCGCCACCTCCTCCAACCTCAAGTCCCACCAGCGGGTGCACACGGGCGAGAAGCCCTACGCCTGTGGGGTGTGCGGCCGCCGCTTCACCAAGTCCTCGCACGTCAAGAAGCACCAGAGAGTCCACGGGGCCGGCCGGCAGGAGGAGGAGATGGTGGTCGTGACTGACCACTGCCCCAGCCAGGCCATCAACTTCAATGCCTGAGGATCCCCCAACCTCTGACCCTTCACCCTGGGCAGTGACCCCTGAGAAGCTCCCTCCAACCTCTGACCCTTCACCCCGGGCAGTGACCCCTGAGAACCTCCCTCCAACCTCTGACCCTTCACCCCGGGCAGTGATCCCTGAGAACCTCCCTCCAACCTCTGACCCATCACCCCAGGCAGTGACCACTGAGAACCTCCCTCCAACCTCTGACCCTTCACCCCGGGCGGTGACCCCCGAGAAGCTCCCTCCAACCTCTGACCCTTCACCCCGGGCAGTGACCCCTGAGAACCTCCCTCCAACCTCTGACCCTTCACCCCGGGCGGTGACCCCCGAGAAGCTCCCTCCAACCTCTGACCCTTCACCCCGGGCAGTGACCCCTGAGAACCTCCCTCCAACCTCTGACCCTTCACCCCAGGCAGTGACCCCTGAGAACCTCCCTCCAACCTCTGACCCATCACCCCAGGCAGTGACCACTGAGAACCTCCCTCCAACCTCTGACCCTTCACCCCGGGCAGTGGCCCCTGAGAACCTCCCTCCAACCTCTGACCCTTCACCCCGGACAGTGACCCCTGAGATCCTCCCTCCAACCTCTGACCCTTCACCCCAGGCAGTGACCCCTGAGACCCAACCCCCAACTTCTGAGCCTTCACCTTGGGCAGTGACCCCTCCTCAGTCCTCCCTTCTTGACCTCTGACCCCTCTCCCCTGGCAATGACTCCTGAGACCTTCCACCCCAACTTCTGACCCCTCACCCCGGGGCAGTGACCCCCTGAGACCGCCCCCTCCACACCTTCTGTGACCCCTCACCCCGGGCAGTGACCCCCTGAGACCGCCCCCTCCACACCTTCTGTGACCCCTCACCCTGGGCAGTGACCCCCTGAGACCGCCCCCTCCACACCTTCTGTGACCCCTCACCCCGGGCAGTGACCCCGTGAGACCTTCCACCTGAAAGCCGCATTTCCCCATTGGTCAGACTCTGCACATATCACCCCCTGTTGGTGGGGGGGGGAGAAAGGACAGGGAGCTGGTGGCGATGGAGTCGGAGAGCAGGAGGCGTGGGGCAATGGGGATCGAGGGACAGGAAATCACTGCAGACCCTGTAGTGGGAAGGAGAAGGAAGGACCCAGACCACCTCTGTTGGGCGAGTTGACCCGGAGGGGTCAGCCCCGATGGCCCTACCTCAAGGACTAGCTCCTGGAGGGAGCAGAATCGACAGAAACAAAAGAGTTAAATCACAGAGAGAGGGTTGGAGGGGGAGGAGGATGAGGAGGAGCGGCACTGTCGCTGGGCTGGTCATCCAGAAGGGCCCAGGTTAACGCCCTGGGGACCTGGGTTCAATCCCCACCCCCGGCCGCTGGTGGGGTTTAAATCCGATGAATAAAATCGGGAGTTGAAAACCAGTCTGGGTAATGGGGACCGTAAAACTATCATCGAGAGTCATAAAGACTCATTGGGGTCAATCATGTCCCTTTAAACTATCATTGAGAGTCATAAAGACTCATGAGGGTCACTCGTGTCCCTTTAAACTATCATCGAGAGACATAAAGATTCATCAGGGTCACTCGTGTCCCTTTAAACTATCATCGAGAGTCGTAAAGACTCATTAGGTTTCACTCATGTCCCTTTAAACTATCATCGAGAGTCGTAAAGACTCATTAGGTTTCACTCATGTCCCTTTAAACTATCATCGAGAGTCGTAAAGACTCATTGGGGTCAATCATGTCCCTTTAAACTATCATTGAGAGTCATAAAGACTCATGAGGGTCACTCGTGTCCCTTTAAACTATCATCGAGAGACATAAAGACTCATTAGGTTTCACTCATGTCCCTTTAAACTATCATCGAGAGTCGTAAAGACTCAATAGGTTTCACTCATGTCCCTTTAGGGAGGGAAATCTGCCGTCCTTACCCACTCTGGCCCTACACATGACTCCAGACCCCACAGCCATTGCTGTTGGCTCTGAAACTGCCCATGGGGATTGGCCGAGCTCAGTTCAGGGGGCAGTTAGGGACAGCAGCAAACACGGGCCTTATAAGCGGAAGAATAAATTTAAAAATGACGAAGACAGGTTGCAGGGATGAGGGTTGTGTCTTCCAGAGTCTTGAAGATTAAGAGGAATCTAATCGAGGGGTTTGGGATGATTCAGTGGGGTCACCAGAAGCTGTGTTCTCTGATTGGGGGGGCGGTGGGTGCAGGGAGCCAAGCGCTTCGGGTGGGGGGGGTGGGGGGGTGATGTCAGCAACCAGGAGCTGGGGGGGGGGGGATGGGTCTCCCCGTGGGGACTGAGCCCTCACTGGGGGAGGGGGAATGGTCTCCCCATGGGGACTGAGCCCTCACTGGGGGAGGGGGAAGGGTCTCCCCATGAGGACTGACACCTCGCTTCACACGTTTCCTCCCTAACAGCGCCGTGGGTGTACCTACACCACACGGACAAAATCCCGGAACTCCCTCCCTAACAGCGCCGTGGGTGTACCTACACCACACGGACAAAATCCTGGAACACCCTCCCTAACAGCGCCGTGGGTGTACCTACACCACACGGACAAAATCCTGGAACTCCCTCCCTAACAGCGCCGTGGGTGTACCTACACCACATGGTCAAAATCCTGGAACTCCCTCCCTAACAGCGCTGTGGGTGTACCTACACCACACGGACAAAATCCTGGAACTCCCTCCCTAACAGCGCCGTGGATGTACCTACACCACATGGACAAAATCCTGGAACTCCCTCCCTAACAGCGCCGTGGGTGTACCTACACCACAGGGACAAAATCCTCGAACTCCCTCCCTAACAGCGCCGTGGGTGTAACTACACCACAGGGACTACAGCGGTTCAGGAAGGCAGCTCACCCACCACCTTCTCAAGGAGTAATTAGGGATGGGTAATAAATGCTGGGCCTGGCCAGCGACGCTCACATCCCATGAACAAATAGGTAGAAATTCTGCCTCAGTTGAGATTGACGTTGTACTGCGAGGATAGAGGGTCACCATCAGTGGTGTCCATGATGGACGGACCCAGATGTGCTGAGCAGAGGACAGACTCGGACACAGGGATAGATAGAAGCCAGACAGAGACGGCATTTCCACTGGCCCAGCGGTATCAGACTGGGGGAAATTCGAGTCAGACCTTGGAAATGAGGAACCGTGGCCGGAGTTCCGGAGTTTTCCGTCCCCATCCTCCCAGTGAACCAGTCTAAACTCCTTTCAATTTGGCCGGACAGTAAAATTGTGCCCCAGGTCTACATACAGAGGGTGGTCGGTATTCGCAACTCTGGTCTGGAATTGGCCATCGCTCCTGGAATAACTCGAAAATGTGGGATTGATGAGATTTTTGCTGGTCGGGTTATTCAGGAAGACGGTGTAAAGGTGGGTCAATAGAGTTAGGTCACAGATCAGACACAATCTCATTGAATGTCTGAATGGGCCTCCTCCTGTTCCTGTGTAACAGGCTCGAGGGGCCGAATGGGATCCTCCTGTTCCTGTGTAACAGGCTCGAGGGGCTGAATGGCCTCCTCCTGTTCCTGTGTAACAGGCTGAATGGGCCTCCTCCTGTTCCTGTGTAACAGGCTGGAGGGGCAGAATAGCCTCCTGTTCCTGTGTAACAGGCTCGAGGAGGGGCTGAATGGCCTCCTCCTGTTCCTGTGTAACAGGGTCAAGGGGCCGAATGGCCTCCTCCTGTTCCTCTGTAACAGGGTCAAGGGGCCGAATGGCCTCCTCCTGTTCCTGTGTAACAGGCTCGAGGGGCAGAATGCCCTCCTGTTCCTGTGTAACAGGCTCGAGGAGGGGCTGAATGGCCTCCTCCTGTTCCTGTGTAACAGGCTCGAGGAGGGGCCGAATGGCCTCCTCCTGTTCCTGTGTAACAGGGTCAAGGGGCCGAATGGCCTCCTCCTGTTCCTGTGTAACAGGCTCGAGGGGCTGAATGGCCTCGTCCTGTTCCTGTGTAACAGGCTCGAGGGGCCGAATGGGCCTCCTCCTGTTCCTGTGTAACAGGCTTGAGGAGGGGCTGAATGGCCTCCTGTTCCTGTGTAACAGGCTCGAGGAGGGGCTGAATGGCCTCCTGTTCCTGTGTAACAGGCTCGAGGAGGGGCTGAATGGCCTCCTCCTGTTCCTGCGTAACAGGCTCGAGGGGCTGATTGGGCCTCCTCCTGTTCCTGTGTAACAGGCTTGAGGGGCTGAATGGCCTCCTCCTGTTTCTGTGTAACAGGCTCGAGGGGCCGAATGGGCCTCCTCCTGTTCCTGTGTAACAGGCTCGAGGGGCTGAATGGCCTCCTCCTGTTCCTGTGTAACAGGCTCGAGGGGCTGAATGGCCTCCTCCTGTTCCTGTGTAACAGGCTCGAGGGGCTGAATGGGCCTCCTCCTGTTCCTGTGTAACAGACTCGAGGGGCTGAATGGGATCCTCCTGTTCCTGTGTAACAGGCTCGAGGGGCTGAATGGCCTCCTCCTGTTCCTGTGTAACAGACTCGAGGGGCTGAATGGGATCCTCCTGTTCCTGTGTAACAGCCTCGAGGGGCTGAATGGCCTCCTGTTCCTGTGTAACAGGCTCGAGGGGCCGAATGGGCCTCCTCCTGTTCCTGTGTAACAGGCTCGAGGGGGCTGGGGGTGTTGAGTGTTGCTGTTCCCCTGTCCGTATAGACAGTGTAGGGGTTAGTGTTTGGTGTGTGGTTGCTCCGATTGTGCCAGGATGATTTTTGTCCCCTGCCCACTATCTCAGTGAGCTGGGAGCTGGGAGGCAGGCGCTGGAGGTCTCTGAGCTTTTACTGAGTCCAATCAGATCAATTGACCAATTAACGAAACCCAGCTCCACCCCCCCACACCCAGGAGCGGAGCGGAGCAGCCATTGAGGAGAAGGTTGCATGTCCCTGATCGGGAAGTTGGTTGCATATCATTGTCTCTGTTTACCCGGCATGTGTGTGAATTCAAATAAAGTTTAATGCTGAACAACAACCAGGATGAATGTGTCTGTACCTGTCTCCGATCCTGCTTGCTCAGGAGAGTTTGTCAGAGAACCCTGCAGCGCCTGGAGGAGGCCATTCAGCCCCTCATTCCCATGCTGGCCCTGTGAACAAGTGATCCAATTACTCTCCCCCTCTCTCTCTCCCTCCCTCCCCCTCTCTCTCCCTCCCTCTCTCCCTCCATCTCCCTGTCAATGTTCCCCCTTCGAGTATTTATCCGATTTCCCCTTTTTGAAAATGCCGATTGAATCTGCTTCCGATGCCCTTTCGGGCAGCGCCTTCCAGATCACAACAACTCGCTGTGTTTAAACCTAAATCTTTCCCCCATCTCCCCCCCTCCCTCCCCACCCCCACTCACCCCCACCCAACCCCGTCCCCCTCTGGTCCTTTCCCCCGATCGCCCTCAATCTGTGTGTCCCTCTGGTTCCTGACCCTCCAGCCACCGGGAACAGTTTCTCCTCATTGACCCCCCCTCCCCCATCACAGACCCTTCCCGATTCCGAACACCTCGATTCAATCGCCCCCTTAACCCTCTCCACTCCGAGGAGAACGAGGACCCCCAGCTCCTCCCAGCCTCTCTCTCTCTCTCTCTCTGCGCGGACTGAAGCCCCTCGTCCGCTGGAAACACCAGCACTGAAATTCAGCTTAAAGACAACGGGAGCGTCAAGAGATTAAAATTAAATTGTACAAAACAAACTCATTTGTAACTCTTTTTGAGTTAAAACAATTAACTAAAGTAACAAAAACAAGGGATAAATCAGGCACAGCCCCTAAGTCAGGTCAGCTGTAAAACCAAGGACAAAGTTTAAAGGAAATTACAAACATTAAACCAGGATGTGAGTTAAAGGGGTCAACAAACCACCCCAGTCCCCGCGGTGCCCACCGGGCATGGAAGGCCCCGAGAGTGCCAGCAAACACCGCGTGCTCCCTCTCCAGGGACATCTGGCCGCGAACGTAGCCGCGGAAGAGGGACAAACAATGGGGCGGGACTCCCCCCTCGGTCGCCCACTGCCTGGACCTGTTAATGGCAAACTTGGCCAGGCCCAGGAGCAGGTTCACGAGGAGGTCCTCCTCCTTCCCGACCCCCCTCCGCACCGGGTGTCCGTAGATCAGGAGCGTGGGACTGAAGTGCAAACAAAGCAACAACAAAAGGTTTTTTAAATAACTAAAAAGGGAGTGCAGCCTAAGACACCCTATATACACGTGGTCCACGGACTCCACAAGACCACAGAAAGAGCAGGTGTCCTGGGAGTCCGTGAACCTAAACATCCTTCGATTGTATGGGACTGCTGCATGCAACACCCTCCAACCCAGGTCCCCGATAGAGAGCAGGAGGACACCTCCGTAGAGGGCCTCCCATCGGGGTCCTCCGCCGCCGGACAGCAACAAGGCACGCCAGGGCGTGTCCGGGCGCCGGACCAGGGCGAGAAAATGGAAGGTGTGCAGCAGCAGTCCGTACAGGAAACTTCTCCGCGCCGTGCCAAATGGCATGGAGGGCATGTCCCCGAGGCGGCTCATATTATTGCGGGGCACCGGCACCCGAGGGAGGGTTCGGGGCTTGGGGCCAATGTGGAATTCTGTCCGAACAGGGGAACGTTCAGACGGAAGACCACCGCGCACCTGGGCCATCTCGAGACCTAAAATGACATCGGGTCCGAGCACGACCGTCCTTAGGTCTCGGATGGCATCGGCTGTGACCTGGACACTCACTGACGCGCATTGCGCCAACTCCTGCGGGAGCATCCAGCCCAGTCCTCCGCCACCCAGCACGTCCCCGATCCTGGTCACCCCGGCAGACACAGCCCTCCTCTCCGCCAGCCACCGAAAGGGACGGAGGGGCGGATTCCTGAGCAGCGGCTCTCTGACGATAGCCGCTACTCCTGACGGGGGAGAGCTGCGTCGCGAGGCGACCACGTTCCAGACTTTGATCAGGTCCTGGTAAAAGACGGGCAACGCCTGGAAGGAGCCACCAAGGCCCCTCTGTTCTATAAACAGGAGCTGCACGTCATAATTCAGGCTGTGCACCTGGCAGAAGAAATACGTCGCCAGGACACACCATCTCGGAGGGGGCTCGACGTAAAGGTATCGCTGCAGGGTCTGAAGACGGAAAGTCGCCACCTGTGTGTGTAGGCACGCTAGCGCCTGACCGCCCTCCACATCAGCCCCTGACCGCACTCCACACTAGCGCCTGATCGCACTCCACACTAGCGCCTGACCGCCCTCCCTAAGCGGGAGACTCAGAACCTCAGCAGTGACCCAGTGCAATCTTTTGTCCCAGAAGAAGTCGACTAACATTCTCTGGATTTTCGCGACAAAGTCCGGGGGAGGGGTCAAAGTGACCAGCCGATACCACAACATGGCGGCGATCAGCTGATTTATGACGAGAACACGACCCCGGTAAGACAGCACTCGGAGCAGTCCTGTCCAGCGCCGGAGGCGAGCGGTGACTTTCCTCTCCAGTTCCTGTCAGTTCTCCGGCCAGGATTCCTCGGCAGGGCAGAGATGGACCCCCAGGTAGAGGAGGCTGGTCCTGCTCCAGGTGAAAGGCCTGAGCTCCTCGGGTAGGGGATCCATCTGCCACGGGCCGACCAGGAGTCCAGAACATTTCTCCCAGTTAATCCTAGCAGAAGAAGCGGCAGAGTAGACCTCCTGGCACTCGCGCATCCTCCGCAGGTCAGCTGGGTCGGTGAACATAAGGAGCACGTCATCGGCGTAAGCCGAAGGGACCACCTCGATGCCCGGCCTGCGCAGAACCAACCCCGACAACCTCCTCCGCAAGAGGCGCAGGAAAGGCTCCACGCAAATAGAATACATCTGGCCCAAACTCATTTGTAAAAACTTCTATAAAAGGCCATTGTTTTGAAATAAGGGGGTATTGGCAGCGAGCAGTAAACAGGCAGAAGCAGAGGACAGGGAATGAATTGGGGCAAGTCCCGGGCTGCCCGGTAAAAGCGTGTGAAAGATATCTGCAGGCTGAGAGCAGCGACATGGGACTCGGACCATGTTCGGGTCCACCAGGTAAAACCTCCTCTGAAAGGGGCTGTTCCTCTGCCCAGCTGGTCAATCGCCATGTTTCCAGGTGCCCGGCTCTCTGCCTGTCGTCCACAGGGTTGTCTTACTCCGTGACACTGAAGTACGAACGTACAAGTTAGGAATAGGGCCACTCCACCTCTCCTCATTCACTCCACCTCTCCTCATTCACTCCACCTCTCCTCATTCACTCCACCTCTCCCTCACTACACCTCTCCTCATTCACTCCACCTCTCCCTCACTCCACCTCTCCTCATTCACTCCACCTCTCCCTCACTCCGCCTCTCCCTCACTCCGCCTCTCCTCATTCACTCCACCTCTCCCTCACTCCACCTCTCCTCATTCACTCCACCTCTCCCTCACTCCACCTCTCCTCATTCACTCCACCTCTCCCTCACTCCACCTCTCCCTCACTCCGCCTCTTCTCCCTCACTCCACCTCGCCCTCACTCCACCTCTCCTCATTCACTCCACCTCTCCCTCAATCCACCTCTCCTCATTCACTCCACCTCTCCCTCACTCCGCCTCTCCCTCACTCCGCCTCTTCTCCCTCACTCCACCTCTCCCTCACTCCACCTCTCCTCATTCACTCCACCTCTCCCTCACTCCACCTCTCCTCATTCACTCCACCTCTCCCTCACTCCACCTCTCCCTCACTCCACCTCTCCCTCACTCCACCTCTCCCTCACTCCACCTCTCCCTCACTCCACCTCTCCCTCACTCCACCTCACCCTCACTCCACCTCTCCTCATTCACTCCACCTCTCCCTCACTCCGCCTCTCCCTCATTCCGCCTCTTCTCCCTCACTCCACCTCTCCTCATTCACTCCACCTCTCCCTCACTCCACCTCTCCCTCACTCCACCTCTCCCTCACTCCACCTCACCCTCACTCCACCTCTCCTCATTCACTCCACCTCTCCCTCACTCCGCCTCTCCCTCATTCCGCCTCTTCTCCCTCACTCCACCTCTCCTCATTCACTCCACCTCTCCCTCACTCCACCTCTCCTCATTCACTCCACCTCTCCCTCACTCCACCTCTCCCTCACTCCACCTCTCCTCATTCACTCCACCTCTCCCTCACTCCACCTCTCCTCATTCACTCCACCTCTCCTCACTCCACCTCTCCCTCACTCCACCTCTCCCTCACTCCCGCCTCTCCCTCACTCCACCTCACCCTCACTCCACCTCTCCCTCACTCCGCCTCTTCTCCCTCACTCCACCTCTCCTCATTCACTCCACCTCTCCCTCACTCCACCTCTCCTCATTCATTCCACCTCTCCCTCACTCCACCTCTCCTCATTCACTCCACCTCTCCCTCACTCCACCTCTCCTCATTCACTCCACCTCTCCCTCACTCCTCCTCTCCTCATTCACTCCACCTCTCCCTCAATCCACCTCTCCTCATTCACTCCACCTCTCCCTCACTCCACCTCTCCTCATTCACTCCACCTCTCCCTCACTCCTCCTCTCCTCATTCACTCCACCTCTCCCTCAATCCACCTCTCCTCATTCACTCCACCTCTCCCTCAATCCACCTCTCCTCATTCACTCCACCTCTCCCTCACTCCACCTCTCCTCATTCACTCCACCTCTCCCTCAATCCACCTCTCCTCATTCACTCCACCTCTCCCTCACTCCACCTCTCCCTCACTCTCCTCTCCCCTCACTCCGCCTCTTCTCCCTCACTCCACCTCTCCTCATTCATTCCACCTCTCCCTCACTCCACCTCTACTCATTCACTCCACCTCTCCCTCACTCCACCTCTCCTCATTCACTCCACCTCTCCCTCACTACACCTCTCCTCATTCATTCCACCTCTTCCTCACTCCACCTCTCCTCATTCACTCCAACTCCCCCTCACTCCACCTCTCCTCATTCACTCCACCTCTCCCTCACTCCACCTCTCCTCATTCACTCCACCTCTCCCTCACTCCACCTCTCCTCATTTACTCCACCTCTCCCTCACTCCACCTCTCCTCATTCACTCCACCTCTCCCTCACTCCTCCCTCCTCCAGCGTTCACTCCGCCTCTCCTCCATCACTCCGCCTCTCCTCCGGCACTCACTCCGCCTCTCCTCCTGCACACACTCTGCCTCTCCTCCCGCACTCACTCCGCCTCTCCTCCCGCACTCACTCCGCCTCCCGCACTCACTCCGCCTCCCGCACTCACTCTGCCTCTCCTCCCGCACTCACTCCGCCTCCCGCACTCACTCCGCCTCTCCTCCCGCACTCACTCCGCCTCTCCTCCCGCACTCACTCCGCCTCCTGCACTCACTCCGCCTCTCCTCCCGCACTCACTCCGCTTCTCCTCCCGCACTCACTCCGCCTCCCGCACTCACTCCACCTCTCCTCATTCACTCCACCTCTTCCTCACTCCACCTCTCCTCATTCACTCCACCTCTCCCTCACTCCACCTCTCCTCATTCACTCCACCTCTCCCTCAATCCACCTCTCCTCATTCACTCCACCTCTCCCTCACTCCACCTCTCCCTCACTCTGCCTCTCCCTCACTCCGCCCCTTCTCCCTCACTCCACCTCTCCTCATTCATTCCACCTCTCCCTCACTCCACCTCTCCTCATTCACTCCACCTCTCCCTCACTCCACCTCTCCTCATTCACTCCACCTCTCCTCATTCACTCCACCTCTCCCTCACTCCACCTCTCCTCATTCACTCCACCTCTCCCTCACTACACCTCTCCTCATTCATTCCACCTCTCCCTCACTCCACCTCTCCCTCACTCCACCTCTCCCTCACTACACCTCTCCTCATTCATTCCACCTCTCCCTCACTCCACCTCTCCCTCACTCCACCTCTCCCTCACTACACCTCTCCTCATTCACTCCAACTCCCCCTCACTCCACCTCTCCTCATTCACTCCACCTCTCCCTCACTCCACCTCTCCTCATTCACTCCACCTCTCCCTCACTCCACCTCTCCTCATTCACTCCACCTCTCCCTCACTCCTCCTCTCCTCCAGCGTTCACTCCGCCTCTCCTCCATCACTCCGCCTCTCCTCCGGCACTCACTCTGCCTCTCCTCCCGCACTCACTCTGCCTCTCCTCCCGCACTCACTCCGCCTCCCGCACTCACTCCGCCTCCCGCACTCACTCCGCCTCTCCTCCCGCACTCACTCCGCCTCCCGCACTCACTCCGCCTCTCCTCCCGCACTCACTCCGCCTCCTGCACTCACTCCGCCTCTCCTCCCGCACTCACTCCGCCTCTCCTCCCGCACTCACTCCGCCTCTCCTCCCGCACTCACTCCGCCTCTCCTCCCGCACTCACTCCGCCTCTCCTCCCGCACTCACTCCCCCTCTCCTCCCGCACTCACTCCCCCTCTCCTCCCGCACTCACTCCGCCTCTCCTCCCGCACTCACTCCGCCTCTCCTCCCGCACTCACTCCGCCTCTCCTCCCGCACTCACTCCGCCTCTCCTCCCGCACTCACTCCGCCTCTCCTCCCGCACTCACTCCGTGTCCGGGTGTAGGTGGTGTGTGTGTGTCTGGGTGTGGGTGGTGTGTGTGTGTCTGGGTGTGGGTGGGGTGTGTGTGTCTGGGTGAGGGTGGGGTGTGTGTGTCTGGGTGTGGGTGGGGTGTGTGTGTCTGGGTGTGGGTGGTTTGTGTGTGAGTGGGTGTGGGTGGGGTGTGTGTGTCTGGGTGTGGGAGGCGTGTGTGTGTCTGGGTGTGGGTGGTTTGTGTGTGAGTGGGTGTGGGTTGGATGTGTGTGTCTGGGTGTGGGTGGGGTGTGTGTGTCTGGGTGTGGGTGGGGTGTGTGTGTCTTTGTGTGTGTGGTTTGTGTGTGGCTGGGTGTGGGTGGGGTGTCTGGGTGTTGGTGGGGTGTGTGTGTCTGGGTGTGGGTGGGGAGTGTGTGACTGGGTGTGGGTGGGGTGTGCGTGTCTGGGTGTGGGTGGGGTGTGGGTGGGGTGTCTGGGTGTGGGTGGGGTTTCTGGGTGTGGGTTGGGTGTGTGTGTCTGGGTGTGGGTGGTTTGTGTGTGAGTGGGTGTGGGTGGGGTGTGTGTGTCTGGGTGTGGGTGGGGTGTGTGTGTCTGGGTGTGGGTGGGGTGTGTGTGTCTGGGTGTGGGTGGTTTGTGTGTGAGTGGGTGTGGGTGGGGTGTGTGTGTCTGGGTCTGGGTGGGGTGTGTGTGTCTGGGTGTGGGTGGGGTGTGTGTGTCTGGGTGTGGGTGGGTTGTGTGTGTCTGCGTGTGGGTGGGGTGTGTGTGTCTGGGTGTGGGTGGGTTGTGTGTGTCTGGGTGTGGGTGGGGTGTGTGTGTCTTTGTGTGTGTGGTTTGTGTGTGGCTGGGTGTGGGTGGGGTGTCTGGGTGTTGGTGGGGTGTGTGTGTCTGGGTGTGGGGGGGTGTGTGTGACTGGGTGTGGGTGGGGTGTGCGTGTCTGGGTGTGGGTGGGGTGTGGGTGGGGTGTCTGGGTGTGGGTGGGGTTTCTGGGTGTGGGTTGGGTGTGTGTTTCTGGGTGTGGGTGGGGTGTGCGCGCGTGGGTGTGGATGGGGTGTGTGTGTCTAGGTGTGGGTGGGGTGTGTGGGTGTGGGTTGGGTGTGTGTGTCTGGGTGTGGGTGGGGTGTGTGTGTCTGGGTGTGGGTGGGGTGTGTGGGTGTGGGTTGGGTGTGTGTGTCTGGGTGTGGGTGGGGTGTGTGTGACTGGGTGTGGGTGGGGTGTGCGTGTCTGGGTGTGGGTGGGGTGTGGGTGGGGTGTCTGGGTGTGGGTTGGGTGTGTGTGTCTGGGTGTGGGTGGGGTGTGCGCGCGTGGGTGTGGATGGGGTGTGTGTGTCTAGGTGTGGGTGGGGTGTGTGGGTGTGGGTGGGATGTGTGTGTCTGGGTGTGGGTGGAGTGTGTGTGTCTGGGTGTGGGTGGGGTGTGTGTGACTGGGTGAGGGTGAGGTATGTGTGTCTGAGTGTGGGTGGGGTGTGTGTGACTGGGTGTGGGTGGGGTGTGTATCTGGGTGTGGGTGAGGTGTGTGTGTCTGGGTGTGGGTGGGGTGGGCGTGTCTGGGTGTGGGTGGGGTGTGCGTGTCTGGGTGTGGGTGGGGTGTGCGTGTCTGGGTGTGGGTGGGGTGTGCGTGTCTGGGTGTGGGTGGGGTGTATGTGACTGGGTGTGGGTGGGATTTGCGTGACTGGGTGTGGGTGGGGTGTGCGTGTCTGGGTGTGGGTGGGGTGTGCGTGTCTGGGTGTGCGTGGGGTGTGTGACTGGGTGTGTCTGGGGTGTGTGTGTCTGGGTGTGTGTGTCTGGGTGTGGGTGGGGTGTGTGTGTCTGGGTGTGGGTGGGGTTCCTGGGTGAGGGTGGGGTGTGTGTGTCTGGGTGTGGGTGTGGTGTATGTGACTGGGTGTGGGTGCGGTGTGTATGTTTGGGTGTGGGTGGGGGTGTGTGTGACTGGGTGTGGGTGAGGTGTGTGTGACTGGGTGAGTGTGGGTTGTGCGTGTCTGGGGTGTGGGTGGGGTGTGTGTGTCTGGGTGTGGGTGGGGTGTGTGTGTGGGTGGGGTGTGTGTGTCTGTGTGTGGGTGGGGTGTGTGTGTCTGGGTGTGGGTGGGGGTGTCTGGGTGTGGGTGGGGTGTGCGTGTCTGGTTGTGGGTGGAGTGTGTGTGTCTGGGTGTGGGTGGGGTCAGTGTGTCTGGGTGTGGGTGGGGTGTGTGTCTGGGTGTGGGTGGGGTGTGTCTGGGTGTGGTTGGGTTGTCTGGGTGGGGGTGAGGTATGCGGGTGTGGGTGGGGTGTGTCTGAGGGTGGGTGAAGTGTGTGTGTCTGGATGTGGGTGGGGGGAGTGTGTCTGGGTGTGGGTGGGGTGTGTGTGTCTGGGTCTGGGTGGGGTCTATGTGTCTGGGTGTGAATGGGGTGTGTGTGTCTGGGTGTGGGTGGTGTGTGTGTGCCTGGGTGTGGGTGCATTGTCTGGGTGTGGGTGGGGTGTGTGTGTCTGGGTGTGGGTGGGGTGTGTGTCTGGGTGTGGGTGGGGTGTGTGTGTCTGGGTGTGGGTGGGTTGTGTGTGTCTGGGTGTGGGTGGGTTGTGTGTGACTGGGTGTGGGTGGGGTGTGTGTCTGGGTGTGGGTGGGGTGTGTGTGTCTGGGAGTGGGTGGTTTGTGTGTTTCTGGGTGTGGGTGGGTTGTGTGTGACTGGGTGTGGGTGGGGTGTGCGTGTCTGGGTGTGGGTGGGGTGTGTGTGTCTGGGTGTGGGTGGGGTGTGTGTGTCTTTGTGTGTGTGGTTTGTGTCTGTCTGGGTGTGGGTGGGGCGTCTGGGTGTTGGTGGGGTGTGTTTGTCTGGGTGTGGGTGGGGTGTGTGTGACTGGGTGTGGGTGGGGTGTGCGTGTCTGGGTGTGGGTGGGGTGTGGGTGGGGTGTCTGGGTGTGGGTGGGGTTTCTGGGTGTGGGTTGCGTGTGTGTGTCTGGGTGTGGGTGGGGTGTGTGGGTGTGGGTGGGGGTGTGTGTGTCTGGGTGTGGGTGGGGTGTGTGTGTCTGGGTGTGGGTGGAGTGTGTGTGTCTGGGTGTGGGTGGGGTGTGTGTGACTGGGTGAGGGTGAGGTGTGTGTGTCTGAGTGTGGGTGGGGTGTGTGTGACTGGGTGTGTGTGGGGTGTGTGTGTCTGGGTGTGTGTGTCTGGGTGTGGGTGGGGTGTGTGTGTCTGGGTGTGGGTGGGGTGTGCGTGACTGGGTGTGGGTGGGGTGTGCGTGACTAGGTGAGGGTGGGGTGTGTGTGACTGGGTGAGGGTGGGGTGTGTGTCTGGGTGTGGTTGGGAGGTGTGTGTCTGGGTGTGGGTGGGGTGTGTGTGTCTGGGTGTGGGTTGGGTGTACATGTCAGGGTGTGGTGGGGTGTGCGTGTCTGGGTGTGGGTGGGGTGTGCGTGTCTGGGTGTGGGTGGGGTGTGTGTGTCTGGGTGTGGGTGTGGTGTGTGTGACTGGATGTGGGTGTGTGTGTCTGGGTGTGGGTGGGGTGTGTGTGACTGGGTGTGGGTGGGGTGTGTGTGACTGGGTGTGGGTGGGGTGTATGTGTTTGGGTGTGGGTGGGGTGTCTGGGTGTGGGTAAGGTGTGTGTCTGGGTGTGGGTGGGGTGTGTGTGTCTGGGTGTGGGTGGTATGTGTGTGTCTGGGTGTGGGTGGGGTGTGTGTGTCTGGGTGTGGATGGGGTGTGTGTGTCTGAGTGGGGTTGGGGGGTGTGTGTCAGGGTGTGGGTGGGGTGTCTGGGTGTGGGTGGGGTGTGTGTGTCTGGGTGTGTGTGTGTGTGGACTGGATGTGGGTGTGTGTGTCTGGGTGTGGGTGGGGTGTCTGGGTGTGGGTGGGGTGTGTGTGACTGGGTGTGGGTGGGGTGTGTGTGACTGGGTGTGGGTGGGGTGTGTGTGACTGGGTGTGGGTGGGGTGTGTGTGACTGGGTGTGGGTGGGGTGTGTGTGTGTGGTTGGTGGTGGGTATCTGGGTGTGGGTGGGGTGTGTGTGTCTGGGTTCTGGGTGGGGTGTGTGTGACTGGGTGTGGGTGAGGTGTGTGTGTCTGGGTATGGGTGGGGTGTGTGTGTTTGGGTGTGGGTGGGGTGTCTGGGTGTGGGTGGGGTGTGTGTGTCTGTGTTATGGGTGGGGTGTGTGTGACTGGGTGTGGGTGAGGTGTGTGTGTCTGGGTGTGGGTGAGGTGTGTGTGACTGGGTGTGGCTGGGGTGTGTGTGGGGTGCATGTCTGTGTGTGGGTGGGGTGTGTGTGTCTGGGTGGTGGATGGGGTGTGTGTGCGGTGCGTGTCTGGGTGTGGGTGGGGTGTGTGTGTCTGGGTGTGGGTGGGGTGTGTGTGTCTGGGTGTGGGTGGGGTGTGTGTGTCTGGGTGTGGGTGGGGTGTGTATGTCTGGGTGTGGGTGGTCTGTGAGTGTCAGGGTGTGTGTGGGGTTTGTGTCTGGGTGTGTGTGGGTTGTGTGTCTGGGTGTGGGTGAAGTGTGTGTGTCTGGGTGTGGGTGAAGTGTGTGTGTCTGGATGTGGTTGGGGTGTGTGTGTCTGGGTGAGGGTGGGGTGTGTCTGTCTGCGTGCGGGTGGGGTACTTGTGTCTAGGTGTGGGTGGGGTGTGTGTGTCTCGGTGTGGGTGGGGTGTGTGTGTCTGGGTGTGGGTAGTCTGTGTGTGTCAGGGTGTGTGTGGGGTTTGTGTCTGGGTGTGTGTGGGTTGTGTGTCTGAGGGTGGGTGAAGTGTGTGTGTCTGGATGTGGGTGGGGTGTGTGTGTCTGGGTGTGGGTGGGGTGTGTGTGTCTGGGTCTGGGTGGGGTCTATGAGTCTGGGTGTGGGTGGGGTGTGTGTGTCTGGGTGTGGGTGGTGTGTGTGTGCCTGGGTGTGGGTGCATTGTCTGGGTGTGGGTGGGGTGTGTGTGTCTGGGTGTGGGTGGGGTGTGTGTCTGGGTGTGGGTGGGGTGTGTGTGTCTGGGTGTGGGTGGGTTGTGTGTGTCTGGGTGTGGGTGGGCTGTGTGTGTCTGGGTGTGGGTGGGGTGTGTGTGCGGTGCGTGTCTGGGTGTGGGTGGGGTGTGTGTGACTGGGTGTGGCTGGGGTGTGTGTGGGGTGCATGTCTGTCTGTGGGTGGGGTGTGTGTGTCTTCGTGTGGGTGGGGTGTGTGTGTCTCGGTGTGGGTGGGGTGTGTGTGTCTGGGTGTGGGTGGTCTGTGTGTGTCAGGGTGTGTGTGGGGTTTGTGTCTGGGTGTGTGTGGGTTGTGTGTCTGAGGGTGGGTGAAGTGTGTGTGTCTGGATGTGGGTGGGGTGTGTGTGTCTGGGTGTGGGTGGGGTGTGTGTGTCTGGGTCTGGGTGGGGTCTATGTGTCTGGGTATGTGTGGGGTGTGTGTGTCTGGGTGTGGGTGGGGTGTGTGTCTCGGGGAGGGTGGGGTGTGTGTGTCTGGGTGTGGGTGGTGTGTGTGTGTCTGGGTGTGGGTGGGGTTCCTGGGTGAGGGTGGGGTGTGTGTGTCTGGGTGTGGGTGTGGTGTATGTGACTGGGTGAGTGTGGGTTGTGCGTGTCTGGGTGTGGGTGGGGTGTGTGTGTCTGGGTGTGGGTGGGGTGTGTGTGTGGGTGGGGTGTGTGTGTCTGTGTGTGGGTGGGGTGTGTGTGTCTGGGTGTGGGTGGGGGTGTCTGGGTGTGGGTGGGGTGTGCGTGTCTGGTTGTGGGTGGAGTGTGTGTGTCTGGGTGTGGGTGGGGTCAGTGTGTCTGGGTGTGGGTGGGGTGTGTGTCTGGGTGTGGGTGGGGTGTGTCTGGGTGTGGTTGGGTTGTCTGGGTGGGGGTGAGGTATGCGGGTGTGGGTGGGGTGTGTCTGAGGGTGGGTGAAGTGTGTGTGTCTGGATGTGGGTGGGGGGAGTGTGTCTGGGTGTGGGTGGGGTGTGTGTGTCTGGGTCTGGGTGGGGTCTATGTGTCTGGGTGTGAATGGGGTGTGTGTGTCTGGGTGTGGGTGGTGTGTGTGTGCCTGGGTGTGGGTGCATTGTCTGGGTGTGGGTGGGGTGTGTGTGTCTGGGTGTGGGTGGGGTGTGTGTCTGGGTGTGGGTGGGGTGTGTGTGTCTGGGTGTGGGTGGGTTGTGTGTGTCTGGGTGTGGGTGGGTTGTGTGTGACTGGGTGTGGGTGGGGTGTGTGTCTGGGTGTGGGTGGGGTGTGTGTGTCTGGGAGTGGGTGGTTTGTGTGTTTCTGGGTGTGGGTGGGTTGTGTGTGACTGGGTGTGGGTGGGGTGTGCGTGTCTGGGTGTGGGTGGGGTGTGCGTGTCTGGGTGTGGGTGGGGTGTGTGTGTCTTTGTGTGTGTGGTTTGTGTCTGTCTGGGTGTGGGTGGGGCGTCTGGGTGTTGGTGGGGTGTGTTTGTCTGGGTGTGGGTGGGGTGTGTGTGACTGGGTGTGGGTGGGGTGTGCGTGTCTGGGTGTGGGTGGGGTGTGGGTGGGGTGTCTGGGTGTGGGTGGGGTTTCTGGGTGTGGGTTGCGTGTGTGTGTCTGGGTGTGGGTGGGGTGTGTGCGCGTGGGTGTGGATGGGGTGTGTGTGTCTAGGTGTGGGTGGGGTGTGTGGGTGTGGGTGGGGTGTGTGTGTCTGGGTGTGGGTGGAGTGTGTGTGTCTGGGTGTGGGTGGGGTGTGTGTGACTGGGTGAGGGTGAGGTGTGTGTGTCTGAGTGTGGGTGGGGTGTGTGTGACTGGGTGTGGGTGGGGTGTGTATCTGGGTGTGGGTGGCGTGTGTCTGTCTGGGTGTGGGTGGGGTGGGCGTGTCTGGGTGTGGGTGGGGTGTGCGTGTCTGGGTGTAGGTGGGGTGTGCGTGTCTGGGTGTGGGTGGGGTGTATGTGACTGGGTGTGGGTGGGATGTGCGTGACTGGGTGTGGGTGGGGTGTGCGTGTCTGGGTGTGGGTGGGGTGTGCGTGTCTGGGTGTGGGTGGGGTGTGTGACTGGGTGTGTGTGGGGTGTGTGTGTCTGGGTGTGTGTGTCTGGGTGTGGGTGGGGTGTGTGTCTGGGTGTGGGTGGGGTGTGCGTGACTGGGTGTGGGTGGGGTGTGCGTGACTGGGTGAGGGTGGGGTGTGTGTGACTGGGTGAGGGTGGGGTGTGTGTCTGGGTGTGGTTGGGAGGTGTGTGTCTGGGTGTGGTTGGGGTGTGTGTGTGTCTGGGTGTCGGTGGGGTGTGCGTGTCTGGGTGTGGGTTGGGTGTGTGTGTCTGGGTGTGGGTGTGGTGTGTGTGACTGGATGTGGGTGTGTGTGTCTGGGTGTGGGTGGGGTGTGTGTGACTGGGTGTGGGTGAGGTGTGTGTGACTGGGTGTGGGTGGGGTGTGTGTGACTGGGTGTGGGTGGGGTGTGTGTGTTTGGGTGTGGGTGGGGTGTCTGGGTGTGGGTGAGGTGTGTGTCTGGGTGTGGGTGAGGTCTGTGTGTTTGGGTGTTGGTGAGGTGTGTGTGACTGTGTGTGGCTGGGGTGTGTGTGGGGTGCATGTCTGTGTGTGGGTGGGGTGTGTGTGTCTGGGTGTGGGTGGGGTGTGTGTGCGGTGCGTGTCTGGGTGTGGGTGGGGTGTGTGTGTCTGGGTGTGGGTGGGGTGTGTGTGTTTGGGTGTGGGTGGGGTGTGTATGTCTGGGTGTGGGTGGTCTGTGTGTGTCAGGGTGTGTGTGGGGTTAGTGTATGGGTGTGTGTGGGTTGTGTGTCTGGGTGTGGGTGAAGTGTGTGTGTCTGGATGTGGGTGGGGTGTGTGTGTCTGGGTGAGGGTGGGGTGTGTCTGTCTGCGTGTGGGTGGGGTACTTGTGTCTAGGTGTGGGTGGGGTGTGTGTGTCTCGGTGTGGGTGGGCTGTGTGTGTCTGGGTGTGGGTAGTCTGTGTGTGTCAGGGTGTGTGTGGGGTTTGTGTCTGGGTGTGTGTGGGTTGTGTGTCTGGGTGTGGGTGAAGTGTGTGTGTCTAGGTGTGGGTGAAGTGTGTGTGTCTGGATGTGGTTGGGGTGTGTGTGTCTGGGTGAGGGTGGGGTGTGTCTGTCTGCGTGCGGGTGGGGTACTTGTGTCTAGGTGTGGGTGGGGTGTGTGTGTCTCGGTGTGGGTGGGGTGTGTGTGTCTGGGTGTGGGTAGTCTGTGTGTGTCAGGGTGTGTGTGGGGTTTGTGTCTGGGTGTGTGTGGGTTGTGTGTCTGAGGGTGGGTGAAGTGTGTGTGTCTGGATGTGGGTGGGGTGTGTGTGTCAGGGTGTGGGTGGGGTGTGTGTGTCTGGGTCTGGGTGGGGTCTATGAGTCTGGGTGTGGGTGGGGTGTGTGTGTCTGGGTGTGGGTGGTGTGTGTGTGCCTGGGTGTGGGTGCATTGACTGGGTGTGGGTGGGGTGTGTGTGTCTGGGTGTGGGTGGGGTGTGTGTGTCTGGGTGTGGGTGGGGTGTGTGTGTCTGGGTGTGGGTGGGTTGTGTGTGTCTGGGTGTGGGTGGGCTGTGTGTGTCTGGGTGTGGGTGGGGTGTGTGTGCGGTGCGTGTCTGGGTGTGGGTGGGGTGTGTGTGACTGGGTGTGGCTGGGGTGTGTGTGGGGTGCATGTCTGTCTGTGGGTGGGGTGTGTGTGTCTTCGTGTGGGTGGGGTGTGTGTGTCTCGGTGTGGGTGGGGTGTGTGTGTCTGGGTGTGGGTGGTCTGTGTGTGTCAGGGTGTGTGTGGGGTTTGTGTCTGGGTGTGTGTGGGTTGTGTGTCTGAGGGTGGGTGAAGTGTGTGTGTCTGGATGTGGGTGGGGTGTGTGTGTCTGGGTGTGGGTGGGGTGTGTGTGTCTGGGTCTGGGTGGGGTCTATGTGTCTGGGTATGTGTGGGGTGTGTGTGTCTGGGTGTGGGTGGGGTGTGTGTCTCGGGGAGGGTGGGGTGTGTGTGTCTGGGTGTGGGTGGTGTGTGTGTGTCTGGGTGTGGGTGGGGTTCCTGGGTGAGGGTGGGGTGTGTGTGTCTGGGTGTGGGTGTGGTGTATGTGACTGGGTGTGGGTGCGGTGTGTATGTTTGGGTGTGGGTGGGGTGTGTGTGACTGGGTGTGGGTGAGGTGTGTGTGACTGGGTGAGTGTGGGTTGTGCGTGTCTGGGTGTGGGTGGGGTGTGTGTGTCTGGGTGTGGGTGGGGTGTGTGTGTGGGTGGGGTGTGTGTGTCTGTGTGTGGGTGGGGTGTGTGTGTCTGGGTGTGGGTGGGGGTGTCTGGGTGTGGGTGGGGTGTGCGTGTCTGGTTGTGGGTGGAGTGTGTGTGTCTGGGTGTGGGTGGGGTCAGTGTGTCTGGGTGTGGGTGGGGTGTGTGTCTGGGTGTGGGTGGGGTGTGTCTGGGTGTGGTTGGGTTGTCTGGGTGGGGGTGAGGTATGCGGGTGTGGGTGGGGTGTGTCTGAGGGTGGGTGAAGTGTGTGTGTCTGGATGTGGGTGGGGGGAGTGTGTCTGGGTGTGGGTGGGGTGTGTGTGTCTGGGTCTGGGTGGGGTCTATGTGTCTGGGTGTGAATGGGGTGTGTGTGTCTGGGTGTGGGTGGTGTGTGTGTGCCTGGGTGTGGGTGCATTGTCTGGGTGTGGGTGGGGTGTGTGTGTCTGGGTGTGGGTGGGGTGTGTGTCTGGGTGTGGGTGGGGTGTGTGTGTCTGGGTGTGGGTGGGTTGTGTGTGTCTGGGTGTGGGTGGGTTGTGTGTGACTGGGTGTGGGTGGGGTGTGTGTCTGGGTGTGGGTGGGGTGTGTGTGTCTGGGAGTGGGTGGTTTGTGTGTTTCTGGGTGTGGGTGGGTTGTGTGTGACTGGGTGTGGGTGGGGTGTGCGTGTCTGGGTGTGGGTGGGGTGTGTGTGTCTGGGTGTGGGTGGGGTGTGTGTGTCTTTGTGTGTGTGGTTTGTGTCTGTCTGGGTGTGGGTGGGGCGTCTGGGTGTTGGTGGGGTGTGTTTGTCTGGGTGTGGGTGGGGTGTGTGTGACTGGGTGTGGGTGGGGTGTGCGTGTCTGGGTGTGGGTGGGGTGTGGGTGGGGTGTCTGGGTGTGGGTGGGGTTTCTGGGTGTGGGTTGCGTGTGTGTGTCTGGGTGTGGGTGGGGTGTGTGCGCGTGGGTGTGGATGGGGTGTGTGTGTCTAGGTGTGGGTGGGGTGTGTGGGTGTGGGTGGGGTGTGTGTGTCTGGGTGTGGGTGGAGTGTGTGTGTCTGGGTGTGGGTGGGGTGTGTGTGACTGGGTGAGGGTGAGGTGTGTGTGTCTGAGTGTGGGTGGGGTGTGTGTGACTGGGTGTGTGTGGGGTGTGTGTGTCTGGGTGTGTGTGTCTGGGTGTGGGTGGGGTGTGTGTGTCTGGGTGTGGGTGGGGTGTGCGTGACTGGGTGTGGGTGGGGTGTGCGTGACTAGGTGAGGGTGGGGTGTGTGTGACTGGGTGAGGGTGGGGTGTGTGTCTGGGTGTGGTTGGGAGGTGTGTGTCTGGGTGTGGGTGGGGTGTGTGTGTCTGGGTGTGGGTTGGGTGTACATGTCAGGGTGTGGTGGGGTGTGCGTGTCTGGGTGTGGGTGGGGTGTGCGTGTCTGGGTGTGGGTGGGGTGTGTGTGTCTGGGTGTGGGTGTGGTGTGTGTGACTGGATGTGGGTGTGTGTGTCTGGGTGTGGGTGGGGTGTGTGTGACTGGGTGTGGGTGGTGTGTGTGTGACTGGGTGTGGGTGGGGTGTATGTGTTTGGGTGTGGGTGGGGTGTCTGGGTGTGGGTAAGGTGTGTGTCTGGGTGTGGGTGGGGTGTGTGTGTCTGGGTGTGGGTGGTATGTGTGTGTCTGGGTGTGGGTGGGGTGTGTGTGTCTGGGTGTGGATGGGGTGTGTGTGTCTGAGTGGGGTTGGGGGGTGTGTGTCAGGGTGTGGGTGGGGTGTCTGGGTGTGGGTGGGGTGTGTGTGTCTGGGTGTGGGTGTGTGTGTGTGACTGGATGTGGGTGTGTGTGTCTGGGTGTGGGTGGGGTGTCTGGGTGTGGGTGGGGTGTGTGTGACTGGGTGTGGGTGGGGTGTGTGTGACTGGGTGTGGGTGGGGTGTGTGTGACTGGGTGTGGGTGGGGTGTGTGTGACTGGGTGTGGGTGGGGTGTGTGTGTTTGGGTGTGGGTGGGGTATCTGGGTGTGGGTGGGGTGTGTGTGTCTGGGTTCTGGGTGGGGTGTGTGTGACTGGGTGTGGGTGAGGTGTGTGTGTCTGGGTGTGGGTGGGGTGTGTGTGTTTGGGTGTGGGTGGGGTGTCTGGGTGTGGGTGGGGTGTGTGTGTCTGTGTTATGGGTGGGGTGTGTGTGACTGGGTGTGGGTGAGGTGTGTGTGTCTGGGTGTGGGTGAGGTGTGTGTGACTGGGTGTGGCTGGGGTGTGTGTGGGGTGCATGTCTGTGTGTGGGTGGGGTGTGTGTGTCTGGGTGTGGATGGGGTGTGTGTGCGGTGCGTGTCTGGGTGTGGGTGGGGTGTGTGTGTCTGGGTGTGGGTGGGGTGTGTGTGTCTGGGTGTGGGTGGGGTGTGTATGTCTGGGTGTGGGTGGTCTGTGTGTGTCAGGGTGTGTGTGGGGTTTGTGTCTGGGTGTGTGTGGGTTGTGTGTCTGGGTGTGGGTGAAGTGTGTGTGTCTGGGTGTGGGTGAAGTGTGTGTGTCTGGATGTGGTTGGGGTGTGTGTGTCTGGGTGAGGGTGGGGTGTGTCTGTCTGCGTGCGGGTGGGGTACTTGTGTCTAGGTGTGGGTGGGGTGTGTGTGTCTCGGTGTGGGTGGGGTGTGTGTGTCTGGGTGTGGGTAGTCTTTGTGTGTCAGGGTGTGTGTGGGGTTTGTGTCTGGGTGTGTGTGGGTTGTGTGTCTGAGGGTGGGTGAAGTGTGTGTGTCTGGATGTGGGTGGGGTGTGTGTGTCTGGGTGTGGGTGGGGTGTGTGTGTCTGGGTCTGGGTGGGGTCTATGAGTCTGGTTGTGGGTGGGGTGTGTGTGTCTGGGTGTGGGTGGTGTGTGTGTGCCTGGGTGTGGGTGCATTGTCTGGGTGTGGGTGGGGTGTGTGTGTCTGGGTGTGGGTGGGGTGTGTGTCTGGGTGTGGGTGGGGTGTGTGTGTCTGGGTGTGGGTGGGTTGTGTGTGTCTGGGTGTGGGTGGGCTGTGTGTGTCTGGGTGTGGGTGGGGTGTGTGTGCGGTGCGTGTCTGGGTGTGGGTGGGGTGTGTGTGACTGGGTGTGGCTGGGGTGTGTGTGGGGTGCATGTCTGTCTGTGGGTGAGGTGTGTGTGTCTTCGTGTGGGTGGGGTGTGTGTGTCTCGGTGTGGGTGGGGTGTGTGTGTCTGGGTGTGGGTGGTCTGTGTGTGTCAGGGTGTGTGTGGGGTTTGTGTCTGGGTGTGTGTGGGTTGTGTGTCTGAGGGTGGGTGAAGTGTGTGTGTCTGGATGTGGGTGGGGTGTGTGTGTCTGGGTGTGGGTGGGGTGTGTGTGTCTGGGTCTGGGTGGGGTCTATGTGTCTGGGTATGTGTGGGGTGTGTGTGTCTGGGTGTGGGTGGGGTGTGTGTCTCGGGGAGGGTGGGGTGTGTGTGTCTGGGTGTGGGTGGTGTGTGTGTGTCTGGGTGTGGGTGGGGTTCCTGGGTGAGGGTGGGGTGTGTGTGTCTGGGTGTGGGTGTGGTGTATGTGACTGGGTGAGTGTGGGTTGTGCGTGTCTGGGTGTGGGTGGGGTGTGTGTGTCTGGGTGTGGGTGGGGTGTGTGTGTGGGTGGGGTGTGTGTGTCTGTGTGTGGGTGGGGTGTGTGTGTCTGGGTGTGGGTGGGGGTGTCTGGGTGTGGGTGGGGTGTGCGTGTCTGGTTGTGGGTGGAGTGTGTGTGTCTGGGTGTGGGTGGGGTCAGTGTGTCTGGGTGTGGGTGGGGTGTGTGTCTGGGTGTGGGTGGGGTGTGTCTGGGTGTGGTTGGGTTGTCTGGGTGGGGGTGAGGTATGCGGGTGTGGGTGGGGTGTGTCTGAGGGTGGGTGAAGTGTGTGTGTCTGGATGTGGGTGGGGGGAGTGTGTCTGGGTGTGGGTGGGGTGTGTGTGTCTGGGTCTGGGTGGGGTCTATGTGTCTGGGTGTGAATGGGGTGTGTGTGTCTGGGTGTGGGTGGTGTGTGTGTGCCTGGGTGTGGGTGCATTGTCTGGGTGTGGGTGGGGTGTGTGTGTCTGGGTGTGGGTGGGGTGTGTGTCTGAGTGTGGGTGGGGTGTGTGTGTCTGGGTGTGGGTGGGTTGTGTGTGTCTGGGTGTGGGTGGGTTGTGTGTGACTGGGTGTGGGTGGGGTGTGTGTCTGGGTGTGGGTGGGGTGTGTGTGTCTGGGAGTGGGTGGTTTGTGTGTTTCTGGGTGTGGGTGGGTTGTGTGTGACTGGGTGTGGGTGGGGTGTGCGTGTCTGGGTGTGGGTGGGGTGTGCGTGTCTGGGTGTGGGTGGGGTGTGTGTGTCTTTGTGTGTGTGGTTTGTGTCTGTCTGGGTGTGGGTGGGGCGTCTGGGTGTTGGTGGGGTGTGTTTGTCTGGGTGTGGGTGGGGTGTGTGTGACTGGGTGTGGATGGGGTGTGCGTGTCTGGGTGTGGGTGGGGTGTGGGTGGGGTGTCTGGGTGTGGGTGGGGTTTCTGGGTGTGGGTTGCGTGTGTGTGTCTGGGTGTGGGTGGGGTGTGTGCGCGTGGGTGTGGATGGGGTGTGTGTGTCTAGGTGTGGGTGGGGTGTGTGGGTGTGGGTGGGGTTTGTGTGTCTGGGTGTGGGTGGAGTGTGTGTGTCTGGGTGTGGGTGGGGTGTGTGTGACTGGGTGAGGGTGAGGTGTGTGTGTCTGAGTGTGGGTGGGGTGTGTCTGACTGGGTGTGGGTGGGGTGTGTATCTGGGTGTGGGTGGCGTGTGTCTGTCTGGGTGTGGGTGGGGTGGGCGTGTCTGGGTGTGGGTGGGGTGTGCGTGTCTGGGTGTAGGTGGGGTGTGCGTGTCTGGGTGTGGGTGGGGTGTATGTGACTGGGTGTGGGTGGGATGTGCGTGACTGGGTGTGGGTGGGGTGTGCGTGTCTGGGTGTGGGTGGGGTGTGCGTGTCTGGGTGTGGGTGGGGTGTGTGACTGGGTGTGTGTGGGGTGTGTGTGTCTGGGTGTGTGTGTCTGGGTGTGGGTGGGGTGTGTGTCTGGGTGTGGGTGGGGTGTGCGTGACTGGGTGTGGGTGGGGTGTGCGTGACTGGGTGAGGGTGGGGTGTGTGTGACTGGGTGAGGGTGGGGTGTGTGTCTGGGTGTGGTTGGGAGGTGTGTGTCTGGGTGTGGTTGGGGTGTGTGTGTGTCTGGGTGTCGGTGGGGTGTGCGTGTCTGGGTGTGGGTTGGGTGTGCGTGTCTGGGTGTGGATGGGATGTGCAAGTCTGGGTGTGGGTGGGGTGTGTGTGTCTGGGTGTGGGTGTGGTGTGTGTGACTGGATGTGGGTGTGTGTGTCTGGGTGTGGGTGGGGTGTGTGTGACTGGGTGTGGGTGAGGTGTGTGTGACTGGGTGTGGGTGGGGTGTGTGTGACTGGGTGTGGGTGGGGTGTGTGTGTTTGGGTGTGGGTGGGGTGTCTGGGTGTGGGTGAGGTGTGTGTCTGGGTGTGGGTGAGGTCTGTGTGTTTGGGTGTTGGTGAGGTGTGTGTGACTGTGTGTGGCTGGGGTGTGTGTGGGGTGCATGTCTGTGTGTGGGTGGGGTGTGTGTGTCTGGGTGTGGGTGGGGTGTGTGTGCGGTGCGTGTCTGGGTGTGGGTGGGGTGTGTGTGTCTGGGTGTGGGTGGGGTGTGTGTGTTTGGGTGTGGGTGGGGTGTGTATGTCTGGGTGTGGGTGGTCTGTGTGTGTCAGGGTGTGTGTGGGGTTAGTGTATGGGTGTGTGTGGGTTGTGTGTCTGGGTGTGGGTGAAGTGTGTGTGTCTGGGTGTGGGTGAAGTGTGTGTGTCTGGATGTGGGTGGGGTGTGTGTGTCTGGGTGAGGGTGGGGTGTGTCTGTCTGCGTGTGGGTGGGGTACTTGTGTCTAGGTGTGGGTGGGGTGTGTGTGTCTCGGTGTGGGTGGGCTGTGTGTGTCTGGGTGTGGGTAGTCTGTGTGTGTCAGGGTGTGTGTGGGGTTTGTGTCTGGGTGTGTGTGGGTTGTGTGTCTGAGGGTGGGTGAAGTGTGTGTGTCTGGATGTGGGTGGGGTGTGTGTGTCTGGGTGTGGGTGGGGTGTGTGTGTCTGGGTCTGGGTGGGGTCTATGTGTCTGGGTATGTGTGGGGTGTGTGTGTCTCGGTGTGGGTGGGGTGTGTGTCTCGGTGTGGGTGGGGTGTGTGTGTCTGGGTATGGGTGGTGTGTGTGTGTCTGGGTGTGGGTGGGGTTCCTGGGTGAGGGTGGGGTGTGTGTGTCTGGGTGTGGGTGTGGTGTGTGTGACTGGGTGTGGGTGCGGTGTGTATGTTTGGGTGTGGGTGGGGTGTGTGTGACTAGGTGTGGGTGAGGTTTGTGTGACTGGGTGAGTGTGGGTTGTGCGTGTCTGGGTTTGGGTGGGGTGTGTGTGTCTGGGTGTGGGTGGGGTGTGTGTGTGGGTGGGGTGTGTGTGTCTGTGTGTGGGTGGGGTGTGTGTGTCTGGGTGAGGGTGGGGGTGTCTGGGTGTGGGTGGGGTGTGCGTGTCTGGTTGTGGGTGGAGTGTGTGTGTCTGGGTGTGGGTGGGGTCAGTATGTCTGGGTGTGGGTGGGGTGTGTGTCTGGGTGTGGGTGGGGTGTGTCTGGGTGTGGTTGGGTTGTCTGGGTGGGGGTGGGGTTTCTGGTTGTGTGTTGGGTGTGTGTGTCTGGGTGTGGGTGGGGTGTCTGGGTGTGGGTGAGGTGTGTGTGACTGGATGTGGGTGTGTGTGTCTGGGTGTGGGTGGGGTGTCTGGGTTTGGGTGGGGTGTGTGTGACTGGGTGTGGGTGGGGTGTGTGTGACTGGGTGTGGGTGGGGTGTGTGTGACTGGGTGTGGGTGGGGTGTGTGTGTTTGGGTGTGGGTGGGGGATCTGGGTGTGGGTGGGGTGTGTGTGTCTGGGTTCTGGGTAGGGTGTGTGTGACTGGGTGTGGGTGAGGTGTGTGTGTCTGGGTGTGGGTGAGGTGTGTGTGTCTGTGTGTGGGTGGGGTGTGTGTGTCTGGTTGTGGGTGGAGTGTGTGTGACTGGGTGTGCGTGGGGTGTGTGTGTCTGGGTGTGTGTGTCTGGATGTGGGTGGGGTGTGTGTGTCTGGGTGTGGGTGGAGTGTGTGTGACTGGGTGTGCGTGGGGTGTGTGTGTCTGGGTGTGTGTGTCTGGATGTGGGTGGGGTGTGTGTGTCTGGGTGTGGGTGGGGTGTGTGTGTCTGTGTGTGGGTGGGGTGTGTGTGTCTGGGTGTGGGTGGGGTGTGTGTGACTGGGTGTGGGTGGGGTGTGTGTGACTGGGTGTGGGTGGGGTGTGTGTGACTGGGTGTGGGTGGGGTGTGTGTGTTTGGGTGTGGGTGGGGGATCTGGGTGTGGGTGGGGCGTGTGTGTCTGGGTTCTGGGTGGGGTGTGTGTGACTGGGTGTGGGTGAGGTGTGTGGTGTGGGTGGGGTGTGTGTGTGGGTGGGGTGTGTGTGTCTGTGTGTGGGTGGGATGTGTGTGACTGGGTGTGGGAGGGGTGTGTGTGTCTGAGTGTGGGTGGGGTGTGCGTGTCTGGGTGTGGGTGAGGTGTGTGTCTGGGTGTGGGTGGGATGTGTGTGTTTGGATGTGGGTGGGGTGTCTTGATGTGGATGGGGTGTGTGTGTCTGGGTGTGGGTGTGGTGTGTGTTTCTGGGTGTGGATGGGGTGTGTGTGTCTGAGTGGGGTTGGGGGGTGTGTGTCAGGGTGTGGGTGGGATGTCTGGGTGTGGGTGGGGTGTCTGGGTATGGGTGGGGTGTGTGTGTCTGGGTGTGGGTGGGGTGTGTGTGACTGGGTGTGGGTGGGGTGTCTGGGTGTTGGTGGGGTGTGTGTGTCTGGGAGTGGGTGGTTTGTGTGTTTCTGGGTGTGGGTGGGTTGTGTGTGACTGGGTGTGGGTGGGGTGTGCGTGTCTGGGTGTGGGTGGGGTGTGCGTGTCTGGGTGTGGGTGGGGTGTGTGTGTCTTTGTGTGTGTGGTTTGTGTCTGTCTGGGTGTGGGTGGGGCGTCTGGGTGTTGGTGGGGTGTGTTTGTCTGGGTGTGGGTGGGGTGTGTGTGACTGGGTGTGGGTGGGGTGTGCGTGTCTGGGTGTGGGTGGGGTGTGGGTGGGGTGTCTGGGTGTGGGTGGGGTTTCTGGGTGTGGGTTGCGTGTGTGTGTCTGGGTGTGGGTGGGGTGTGTGCGCGTGGGTGTGGATGGGGTGTGTGTGTCTAGGTGTGGGTGGGGTGTGTGGGTGTGGGTGGGGTGTGTGTGTCTGGGTGTGGGTGGAGTGTGTGTGTCTGGGTGTGGGTGGGGTGTGTGTGACTGGGTGAGGGTGAGGTGTGTGTGTCTGAGTGTGGGTGGGGTGTGTGTGACTGGGTGTGGGTGGGGTGTGTATCTGGGTGTGGGTGGCGTGTGTCTGTCTGGGTGTGGGTGGGGTGGGCGTGTCTGGGTGTGGGTGGGGTGTGCGTGTCTGGGTGTAGGTGGGGTGTGCGTGTCTGGGTGTGGGTGGGGTGTATGTGACTGGGTGTGGGTGGGATGTGCGTGACTGGGTGTGGGTGGGGTGTGCGTGTCTGGGTGTGGGTGGGGTGTGCGTGTCTGGGTGTGGGTGGGGTGTGTGACTGGGTGTGTGTGGGGTGTGTGTGTCTGGGTGTGTGTGTCTGGGTGTGGGTGGGGTGTGTGTCTGGGTGTGGGTGGGGTGTGCGTGACTGGGTGTGGGTGGGGTGTGCGTGACTGGGTGAGGGTGGGGTGTGTGTGACTGGGTGAGGGTGGGGTGTGTGTCTGGGTGTGGTTGGGAAGTGTGTGTCTGGGTGTGGTTGGGGTGTGTGTGTGTCTGGGTGTCGGTGGGGTGTGCGTGTCTGGGTGTGGGTTGGGTGTGCATGTCTGGGTGTGGATGGGATGTGCAAGTCTGGGTGTGGGTGGGGTGTGTGTGTCTGGGTGTGGGTGTGGTGTGTGTGACTGGATGTGGGTGTGTGTGTCTGGGTGTGGGTGGGGTGTGTGTGACTGGGTGTGGGTGAGGTGTGTGTGACTGGGTGTGGGTGGGGTGTGTGTGACTGGGTGTGGGTGGGGTGTGTGTGTTTGGGTGTGGGTGGGGTGTCTGGGTGTGGGTGAGGTGTGTGTCTGGGTGTGGGTGAGGTCTGTGTGTTTGGGTGTTGGTGAGGTGTGTGTGACTGTGTGTGGCTGGGGTGTGTGTGGGGTGCATGTCTGTGTGTGGGTGGGGTGTGTGTGTCTGGGTGTGGGTGGGGTGTGTGTGCGGTGCGTGTCTGGGTGTGGGTGGGGTGTGTGTGTCTGGGTGTGGGTGGGGTGTGTGTGTTTGGGTGTGGGTGGGGTGTGTATGTCTGGGTGTGGGTGGTCTGTGTGTGTCAGGGTGTGTGTGGGGTTAGTGTATGGGTGTGTGTGGGTTGTGTGTCTGGGTGTGGGTGAAGTGTGTGTGTCTGGGTGTGGGTGAAGTGTGTGTGTCTGGATGTGGGTGGGGTGTGTGTGTCTGGGTGAGGTTGGGGTGTGTCTGTCTGCGTGTGGGTGGGGTACTTGTGTCTAGGTGTGGGTGGGGTGTGTGTGTCTCGGTGTGGGTGGGCTGTGTGTGTCTGGGTGTGGGTAGTCTGTGTGTGTCAGAGTGTGTGTGGGGTTTGTGTCTGGGTGTGTGTGGGTTGTGTGTCTGAGGGTGGGTGAAGTGTGTGTGTCTGGATGTGGGTGGGGTGTGTGTGTCTGGGTGTGGGTGGGGTGTGTGTGTCTGGGTCTGGGTGGGGTCTATGTGTCTGGGTATGTGTGGGGTGTGTGTGTCTGGGTGTGGGTGGGGTGTGTGTCTCGGTGTGGGTGGGGTGTGTGTGTCTGGGTATGGGTGGTGTGTGTGTGTCTGGGTGTGGGTGGGGTTCCTGGGTGAGGGTGGGGTGTGTGTGTCTGGGTGTGGGTGTGGTGTGTGTGACTGGGTGTGGGTGCGGTGTGTATGTTTGGGTGTGGGTGGGGTGTGTGTGACTAGGTGTGGGTGAGGTTTGTGTGACTGGGTGAGTGTGGGTTGTGCGTGTCTGGGTGTGGGTGGGGTGTGTGTGTCTGGGTGTGGGTGGGGTGTGTGTGTGGGTGGGGTGTGTGTGTCTGTGTGTGGGTGGGGTGTGTGTGTCTGGGTGAGGGTGGGGGTGTCTGGGTGTGGGTGGGGTGTGCGTGTCTGGTTGTGGGTGGAGTGTGTGTGTCTGGGTGTGGGTGGGGTCAGTATGTCTGGGTGTGGGTGGGGTGTGTGTCTGGGTGTGGGTGGGGTGTGTCTGGGTGTGGTTGGGTTGTCTGGGTGGGGGTGGGGTTTCTGGTTGTGTGTTGGGTGTGTGTGTCTGGGTGTGGGTGGGGTGTCTGGGTGTGGGTGAGGTGTGTGTGACTGGATGTGGGTGTGTGTGTCTGGGTGTGGGTGGGGTGTCTGGGTTTGGGTGGGGTGTGTGTGACTGGGTGTGGGTGGGGTGTGTGTGACTGGGTGTGGGTGGGGTGTGTGTGACTGGGTGTGGGTGGGGTGTGTGTGACTGGGTGTGGGTGGGGTGTGTGTGTTTGGGTGTGGGTGGGGGATCTGGGTGTGGGTGGGGTGTGTGTGTCTGGGTTCTGGGTAGGGTGTGTGTGACTGGGTGTGGGTGAGGTGTGTGTGTCTGGGTGTGGGTGAGGTGTGTGTGTCTGTGTGTGGGTGGGGTGTGTGTGACTGGTTGTGGGTGGAGTGTGTGTGACTGGGTGTGCGTGGGGTGTGTGTGTCTGGGTGTGTGTGTCTGGATGTGGGTGGGGTGTGTGTGTCTGGGTGTGGGTGGAGTGTGTGTGACTGGGTGTGCGTGGGGTGTGTGTGTCTGGGTGTGTGTGTCTGGATGTGGGTGGGGTGTGTGTGTCTGGGTGTGGGTGGGGTGTGTGTGTCTGTGTGTGGGTGGGGTGTGTGTGTCTGGGTGTGGGTGGGGTGTGTGTGACTGGGTGTGGGTGGGGTGTGTGTGACTGGGTGTGGGTGGGGTGTGTGTGACTGGGTGTGGGTGGGGTGTGTGTGTTTGGGTGTGGGTGGGGGATCTGGGTGTGGGTGGGGCGTGTGTGTCTGGGTTCTGGGTGGGGTGTGTGTGACTGGGTGTGGGTGAGGTGTGTGGTGTGGGTGGGGTGTGTGTGTGGGTGGGGTGTGTGTGTCTGTGTGTGGGTGGGATGTGTGTGACTGGGTGTGGGAGGGGTGTGTGTGTCTGAGTGTGGGTGGGGTGTGCGTGTCTGGGTGTGGGTGAGGTGTGTGTCTGGGTGTGGGTGGGATGTGTGTGTTTGGATGTGGGTGGGGTGTCTTGATGTGGATGGGGTGTGTGTGTCTGGGTGTGGGTGTGGTGTGTGTTTCTGGGTGTGGATGGGGTGTGTGTGTCTGAGTGGGGTTGGGGGGTGTGTGTCAGGGTGTGGGTGGGATGTCTGGGTGTGGGTGGGGTGTCTGGGTATGGGTGGGGTGTGTGTGTCTGGGTGTGGGTGGGGTGTGTGTGACTGGGTGTGGGTGGGGTGTGCGTGTCTGGGTGTGGGTGGGGTGTGGGTGTGGTGTCTGGGTGTGGGTGGGGTTTCTGGGTGTGGGTGGGGGGTGCGTGTCTGGTTGTGGGTGGAGTGTGTGTGTCTGGGTGTGGGTGGGGTGTTTGTGACTGGGTGTGGGTGGGGTGTGTGTGTCTGGGTGTGGATGGGGTGTGTGTGTCTGAGTGGGGTTGGGGGGTGCGTGTCAGGGTGTGGGTGGGGTGTCTGGGTGTGGGTGGGGTGTGTGTGTCTGGCCCAAACACGCACACCCCACCCACACCCAGACACACACACCCCACCCACACCCAGACACACACCTCACCCACACCCAGACAGCCCACCCACACCCAAACACACACACCCCACCCACACCCAGTCACACACACCCCACCCAAAACCAGACACCCCACCCACACCCAGTCACACACACCCCACCCACACCCAGACACCCCACCCACACCCAGACACGCACACCCCACCCACACCCAGACACCCCACCCACACCCAGACACCACACCCACACCCCACCCACACCCAGACACGCACACCCCACCCACACCCAGTCACACACACCCCACCCACACCCACACACCCCACCCACACCCAGACACACACACCCCACCCACACTCAGACACACACACCCCACCCACACCCAGACACCCCACCCACACCCAAACACACACACTCCACCCACACCCAGATACACACCTCAGCCACACCCAGTCACACACACACCGCACCCACACCCAGACACGCACACCACACCCACACCCAGTCACACACACCCCACCCACACTCAGACACACACACCCCACCCACACCCAGACACCCCACCCACACCCTGACACACACCCCCCAACCCCACTCAGACACACACACCCCACCCACACCCAGTCACACACACCCCACCCACACTCAGACACACACACCCCACCCACACCCAGTCACACACACCCCACCCACACCCAGAAACACACACTCCACCCACACCCAGACACACACACCCATATCCAGTCACACACACCACACCCACACCCAGACACACACACCCCACCCACACCCAGACACCCCACCCACACCCAAACACACACACCCCACCCACACCCAGACACACACACCCCACCCACATCCAGACACCCCACCCACACCCTGACACACAACCCCCCATCCCCACTCAGACACACACACCCCATCCACACCCAGACACACACACCCCACCCACACCCAGACACACACATCCCACCCACACCCAGTCACACACACCCCACCCACACCCAATCACACACACCACCCACACCTAGACACACACACCCCACCCACACCCAGACACACACCTCACCCACACCCAGACACGCACACCCCACCCACACCCAGACACACACAGACCACCCAAACCCAGACACACACAGACCACCCACACCCAGACACACACACCCCACCCACACCCAGACACACACACCCAGACACACACACCCCACGCACACCCAGTCACACACCCCACCCACACGCAGACACACACAACCCACCCACACACAGACATGCACCCCACACACACCCCAGCCACACCCAATCACACACACCCCACCCACACCCAGACACGCACCGCACACACACCCCACCCACACCCAGACACACACATCCCACCCACACACAGACATGCACCCCACACATACCCCAGCCAAGCCCAGTCACACACACCTCACCCACACCCAGACACACACACCTCACCCACACCCAGTCACACACACCCCACCCAGAACCCAGGCACACACACCCCACCCACACCCAGATACCCCACCCACACCCAAACACACACACCCCACCCACACCCAGTCACACACACCCCACCCACACCCAGTCACACACACCCCACCCATAACCCAGTCACACACACCCCACCCACACCCAGTCACACACACCCCACCCACACCCAGACACCCCACCCACACCCAGACACACACACCCACATCCAGTCACACACACCACACCCACACCCAGACACACACACCCCACCCAGACCCAGACACCCCACCCACACCCTGACACACACCCCCCAACCCCACTCAGAAACAGACACCCCATCCACACCCAGACACATAGACCCCACCCACAACCAGACACACACATCCCACCCACACCCAGACACACACATCCCACCCACACCCAGACACACACACCCCACCCACACCCAGACACACACCTCACCCACACCCAGACACCCCACCCACACACAAACACACACACCCCACCCACACCCAGTCACACACACCCCACCCACACCCAGTCACACACACACCACCCACACCCAGACACACACACCCACATCCAGTCACACACACCACACCCACACCCAGACACACACACCCCACCCACATCCAGACACCCCACCCACACCCTGACACACACCCCCCAACCCCACTCAGACACACACACCCCATCCACACCCAGACACACACACCCCACCCACACCCAGACACACACATCCCACCCACACACAATCACACACACCACCCACACCTAGACAAACACATCTCACCCACACCCAGACACACACCTCACCCACACCCAGACACGCACACCCCACCCACACACGCACACCCCACCCACACCCAGACACACACACCCCACCCTCACCCAGACACACACACCCCACCCTCACCCAGACACACACACCCCACCCACACCCAGACACACACACCCCACGCACACCCAGTCACACACCCCACCCACACCCAGACACACACACCCCACCCACACCCAGATACGCACACCCCACCCACACCCAGTCACGGACACCCCTCCCACACCCAGTCACACACACCCCACCCACACCCAGACATGCACACCCCACCCACACCCAGACACGCACACCCCACCCACACCCAGACACGCACACCCCACCCAAACCCAGACACGCACACCCCACCCACACCCAGACACACACACCCTTGGGTGTGGGTGGGGGATCTGGGTGTGGGTGGGGTGTGTGTGTCTGGGTTCTGGGTGGGGTGTGTGTGACTGGCTGTGGGTGAGGTGTGTGTGTCTGGGTGTGGGTGAGGTGTGTGTGACTGGGTGTGGCTGGGGTAAGTGTGGGGTGCATGTCTGTGTATGGGTGGGGTGTGTGTGTCTGGGTGTGGGTGGGGTGTGTGTGTGGTGTGTGTCTGGGTGTGGGTGGGGTGTGTGTGATTGGGTGTGGCTGGGGTGTGTGTGGGGTGCATGTCTGTGTGTGGGTGGGGTGTGGGTGTCTGCGTGTGGGTGGGGTGTGTGTGTCTCGGTGTGGGTGGGGTGTGTGTGTCTGGGTTTGGTTGGTCTGTGTGTGTCAGGGTGTGTTTGGGGTTTGTGTCTGGGTGTGTGTGGGTGGTGTGTCTGGGTGTGGGTGAAGTGTGTGTGTCTGGGTGTGGGTGAAGTGTGTGTGTCTGGATGTGGGTGGGGTGTGTGTGTCTGGGTGAGGGTGGGGTGTGTCTGTCTGCGTGTGGGTGGGGTATTTGTGTCTAGGTGTGGGTGGGGTGTGTGTGTCTGGGTGTGGGTGGGGTGTGTGTGTCTGGGTGTGGGTAGTCTGTGTGTGTCAGGGTGTGTGTGGGGTTTGTGTCTGGGTGTGTGTGGGTTGTGTGTCTGCGGGTGGGTGAAGTGTGTGTGTCTGGATGTGGGTGGGGTGTGTGTGTCTGGGTGTGGGTGGGGTGTGTGTGTCTGGGTCTGGGTGGGGTGTGTGTGTCTGGGTGTGGGTGGTTTGTGCGTGTCTGGGTGTGGGTGGGGTGAGCGTGTCTGGGTGTGGGTGGGGTGTGCGTGTCTGGGTGTGGGTGGGTGTGTGTGTCTCGGTGTGGGTGGGGTGTGTGTGTCTGGGTGTGGGTGGTCAGTGTGTGTCAGGGAGTGTGTGGGGTTTGTGTCAGGTTGTGTGTGGGTTGTGTGTCTGGGTGTGGGTGAAGTGTGTGTGTCTGGGTGTGGGTGGGGTGTGTGTGTCTGGATGAGGGTGGGGTGTGTGTGTCTGGGTGTGGGTGGGGTGTGTGTGTCTGAATGAGGGTGGGGTGTGTGTGTCTGGGTGTGGGTGGGGTGTGTGTGTCTGGGTGTGGGTGGGGTGTGTGTGTCTGCGTGTGGGTGGGGTGTGTGTGTCTCGGTGTGGGTGGGGTGTGTGTGTCTGGGTGTGGGTGGGGCGTGTGTGTCTGGGTCTGGGTGGGGTCTGTGTGTCTGGGTATGTGTGGGGTGTGTGTGTCTGGGTGTGGGTGGGGTGTGTGTCTCGGTGTGGGTGGGGTGTGTGTGTCTGGGTGTGGGTTGTGTGTGTGTGTCTGGGTGTGGGTGGGGTGCCTGGGTGTGGGTGGGGTGTGTGTGTCTGGTGTGGGTGTGGTGTGTGTGACTGGGTGTGGGTGCGGTGTGTATGTCTGGGTGTGGGTGGGGTGTGTGTGACTGGGTGTGGATGAGGTGTGTGTGACTGGGTGAGTGTGGGGTGTGCGTGTCTGGGTGTGGGTGGGGTGTGTGTGTCTGGGTGTGGGTGGGGTGTGTGTGTCTTTGTGTGTGTGGTTTGTGTGTGTCTGGGTGTGGGTGGGGCGTCTGGGTGTTGGTGGGGTGTGTGTGTGTGGGTGTGGGTGGGGTGTCTGGGTATGGGTGGGGTGTGTGTGTCTGGGTGTGGGTGGGGTGTGTGTGACTGGGTGTGGGTGGGGTGTGCGTGTCTGGGTGTGGGTGGGGTGTGGGTGGGGTGTCTGGGTGTGGGTGGGGTGTGTATCTGGGTGTGGGTGGGGTGTGTGTGTCTGGGTGTGGGTGAGGTGTGTGTGTCTGAGTGTGGGTGCGGTGGGTGTGACTGGGTGTGGGTGGGGTGTGTATCTGGGTGTGGGTGGGGTGTGTGTGTCTGGGTGTGGGTGGGGTGGGCGTGTCTGGGTGTGGGTGGGGTGTGTGTGTCTGGGTGTGGGTGGGGTGTGTGTGACTGGGTGTGGGTGGGGTGTGCGTGACTGGGTGTGGGTGGGGTGTGCGTGTCTGGGTGTGGGTGGGGTGTGCGTGTCTGGGTGTGGGTGGGGTGTGTGACTGGGTGTGTGGGGTGTGTGTGTCTGGGTGTGTATGTCTGGGTGTGGGTGGGGTGTGTGTGTCTGGGTGTGGGTGGGGTGTGCGTGACTGGGTGTGGGTGGGGTGTGCGTGACTAGGTGAGGGTGGGGTGTGTGTGACTGGGTGAGGGTGGGGTGTGTGTCTGGGTATGGTTGGGAGGTGTGTGTCTGGGTGTGGGTGGTGTGTGTGTGTCTGGGTGTGGGTGGGGTGTGCGTGTCTGGGTGTGGGTGGGGTGTGCGTGTCTGGGTGTGGGTGGGGTGTGCGTGTCTGGGTGTGGGTGGGGTGTGTGTGTGTGGGTGTGGTGTGTGTGACTGGATGTGGGTGTGTGTGTCTGGGTGTGGGTGGGGTGTGTGTGACTGGATGTGGGTGGGGTGTGTGTGACTGGGTGTGGGTAGGGTGTGTGTGACTGCGTGTGGGTGGGGAGTATGTGTTTGGGTGTGGGTGGGGTGTCTGGGTGAGGGTGAGGTGTGTGTCTGGGTGTGGGTGGGGTGTGTGGATCTGGGTGTGGGTGGGGTGTGTGTGTCAGGGTGTGGGTGGGGTGTGTGTGTCAGGGTGTGGGTGGGATGTGTGTGTCTGGGTGTGGGTGGGGTGTGTGCGTCTGGGTGTGGATGGGGTGTGTGTGTCTGAGTGGGGTTGGGGGGTGTGTGTCAGGGTGTGGGTGGGGTGTGTGTGTCTGGGTGTGGGTGTGATGTGTGTGACTGGATGTGGGTGTGTGTGTCTGGGTGTGGGTGGGGTGTCTGGGTGTGGGTGGGGTGTGCGTGACTGGGTGTGGGTGGGGTGTGCGTGACTGGGTGTGGGTGGGGTGTGCGTGACTGGGTGTGGGTGGGGTGTGCGTGACTGGGTGTGGGTGGGGTGTGTGTGTTTGGGTGTGGGTGGGGTATCTGGGTGTGGGTGGGGTGTGTGTGTCTGGGTTCTGGGTGGGGTGTGTGTGACTGGGTGTGGGTGAGGTGTGTGTGTCTGGGTGTGGGTGAGGTGTGTGTGACTGGGTGTGGCTGGGGTGTGTGTGGGGTGCATGTCTGTGTGTGGGTGGCGTGTGTGTGTCTGGGTGTGGGTGGGGTGTGTGTGCGGTGCGTGTCTGGGTGTGGGTGGTGTGTGTGTGACTGGGTGTGGCTGGGGTGTGCGTGGGGTGCATGTCTGTGTGTGGGTGGGGTGTGTGTGTCTGCGTGTGGGTGGGGTTTGTGTGACTCGGTGTGGGTGGGGTGTGTGTGTCTGGGTTTTGGGTGGTCTGTGTGTGTCAGGGTGTGTGTGGGGTTTGTGTCTGGGTGTGTGTGGGTTGTGTGTCTGGGTGTGGGTGAAGTGTGTGTGTCTGGGTGTGGGTGGGGTGTGTGTGTCTGGGTGTGGGTGGGGTGTGCGTGTCTGGGTGTGGGTGGGGTGAGCGTGTCTGGGTGAGGGTGGGGTGTGCGTGTCTGGGTGTGGGTGGGGTGTGTGTGACTGGTTGTGGGTGGGGTGTGCGTGACTGGGTGAGGGTGGGGTGTGCTTGTCTGTGTGTGGGTGGGGTGTTTGTGTCTGGGTGTGGGTGGGGTGCGTGACTGGGTGTGCGTGGGGTGTGTGTGTCTGGGTGTGTGTGTCTGGATGTGGGTGGGGTGTGTGTGTCTGGGTGTGGGTGGGGTGTGTGTGTCTGGGTGTGGGTGGGGTGTGTGTGTCTGGGTGTGGGTGGGATGTGCGTGTCTGGGTGTGGGTGAGGTGTGTGTCTGGGTGTGGGTGGGGTGTGTGTATTTGGGTGTGGGTGGGGTGTCTGGGTGTGGGTGGGGTGTGTGTGTCTGGGTTCTGGGTGGGGTGTGTGTGACTGAGTTTGGGTAAGGTGTGTGGTTCTGGGTGTGGGTGAGGTGTGTCTGACTGGGTGTGGCTGGGGTGTGTGTGGGGTGCATGTCTGTGTGTGGGTGGGGTGTGTGTGTCTGGGTGTGGGTGGGGTGTGTGTGCGGTGCGTGTCTGGGTGTGGCTGGGGTGTGTGTGTCTGGGTGTGGGTGGGGTGTGTGTGTCTGGGTGTGGGTGAAGTGTGTGTGTCTGGGTGTGGGTGAAGTGTGTGTGTCTGGGTGTGGGTGAAGTGTGTGTGTCTGGATGTGGGTGGGGTGTGTGTGTCTGGGTGAGGGTGGGGTGTGTCTGTCTGCGTGTGGGTGGGTTACTTGTGTCTAGGTGTGGGTGGGGTGTGTGTGACTGGATGTGGGTGTGTGTGTCTGGGTGTGGGTGGGGTGTGTGTGACTGGGTGTGGGTGAGGTGTGTGTGACTGGGTGTGGGTGGGGTGTGTGTGACTGGGTGTGGGTGGGGTGTGTGTGTTTGGGTGTGGGTGGGGTGTCTGGGTGTGTGTGAGGTGTGTGTCTGGGTGTGGGTGAGGTCTGTGTGTTTGGGTGTTGGTGAGGTGTGTGTGACTGTGTGTGGCTGGGGTGTGTGTGGGGTGCATGTCTGTGTGTGGGTGGGGTGTGTGTGTCTGGGTGTGGGTGGGGTGTGTGTGCGGTGCGTGTCTGGGTGTGGGTGGGGTGTGTGTGTCTGGGTGTGGGTGGGGTGTGTGTGTTTGGGTGTGGGTGGGGTGTGTATGTCTGGGTGTGGGTGGTCTGTGTGTGTCAGGGTGTGTGTGGGGTTAGTGTATGGGTGTGTGTGGGTTGTGTGTCTGGGTGTGGGTGAAGTGTGTGTGTCTGGGTGTGGGTGAAGTGTGTGTGTCTGGATGTGGGTGGGGTGTGTGTGTCTGGGTGAGGGTGGGGTGTGTCTGTCTGCGTGTGGGTGGGGTACTTGTGTCTAGGTGTGGGTGGGGTGTGTGTGTCTCGGTGTGGGTGGGCTGTGTGTGTCTGGGTGTGGGTAGTCTGTGTGTGTCAGGGTGTGTGTGGGGTTTGTGTCTGGGTGTGTGTGGGTTGTGTGTCTGAGGGTGGGTGAAGTGTGTGTGTCTGGATGTGGGTGGGGTGTGTGTGTCTGGGTGTGGGTGGGGTGTGTGTGTCTGGGTCTGGGTGGGGTCTATGTGTCTGGGTATGTGTGGGGTGTGTGTGTCTGGGTGTGGGTGGGGTGTGTGTCTCGGTGTGGGTGGGGTGTGTGTGTCTGGGTATGGGTGGTGTGTGTGTGTCTGGGTGTGGGTGGGGTTCCTGGGTGAGGGTGGGGTGTGTGTGTCTGGGTGTGGGTGTGGTGTGTGTGACTGGGTGTGGGTGCGGTGTGTATGTTTGGGTGTGGGTGGGGTGTGTGTGACTAGGTGTGGGTGAGGTTTGTGTGACTGGGTGAGTGTGGGTTGTGCGTGTCTGGGTGTGGGTGGGGTGTGTGTGTCTGGGTATGGGTGGGGTGTGTGTGTGGGTGAGGTGTGTGTGTCTGTGTGTGGGTGGGGTGTGTGTGTCTGGGTGAGGGTGGGGGTGTCTGGGTGTGGGTGGGGTGTGCGTGTCTGGTTGTGGGTGGAGTGTGTGTGTCTGGGTGTGGGTGGGGTCAGTATGTCTGGGTGTGGGTGGGGTGTGTGTCTGGGTGTGGGTGGGGTGTGTCTGGGTGTGGTTGGGTTGTCTGGGTGGGGGTGGGGTTTCTGGTTGTGTGTTGGGTGTGTGTGTCTGGGTGTGGGTGGGGTGTCTGGGTGTGGGTGAGGTGTGTGTGACTGGATGTGGGTGTGTGTGTCTGGGTGTGGGTGGGGTGTCTGGGTTTGGGTGGGGTGTGTGTGACTGGGTGTGGGTGGGGTGTGTGTGACTGGGTGTGGGTGGGGTGTGTGTGACTGGGTGTGGGTGGGGTGTGTGTGTTTGGGTGTGGGTGGGGGATCTGGGTGTGGGTGGGGTGTGTGTGTCTGGGTTCTGGGTAGGGTGTGTGTGACTGGGTGTGGGTGAGGTGTGTGTGTCTGGGTGTGGGTGAGGTGTGTGTGTCTGTGTGTGGGTGGGGTGTGTGTGTCTGGTTGTGGGTGGAGTGTGTGTGACTGGGTGTGCGTGGGGTGTGTGTGTCTGGGTGTGTGTGTCTGGATGTGGGTGGGGTGTGTGTGTCTGGGTGTGGGTGGAGTGTGTGTGACTGGGTGTGCGTGGGGTGTGTGTGTCTGGGTGTGTGTGTCTGGATGTGGGTGGGGTGTGTGTGTCTGGGTGTGGGTGGGGTGTGTGTGTCTGTGTGTGGGTGGGGTGTGTGTGTCTGGGTGTGGGTGGGGTGTGTGTGACTGGGTGTGGGTGGGGTGTGTGTGACTGGGTGTGGGTGGGGTGTGTGTGACTGGGTGTGGGTGGGGTGTGTGTGTTTGGGTGTGGGTGGGGGATCTGGGTGTGGGTGGGGCGTGTGTGTCTGGGTTCTGGGTGGGGTGTGTGTGACTGGGTGTGGGTGAGGTGTGTGGTGTGGGTGGGGTGTGTGTGTGGGTGGGGTGTGTGTGTCTGTGTGTGGGTGGGATGTGTGTGACTGGGTGTGGGAGGGGTGTGTGTGTCTGAGTGTGGGTGGGGTGTGCGTGTCTGGGTGTGGGTGAGGTGTGTGTCTGGGTGTGGGTGGGATGTGTGTGTTTGGATGTGGGTGGGGTGTCTTGATGTGGATGGGGTGTGTGTGTCTGGGTGTGGGTGTGGTGTGTGTTTCTGGGTGTGGATGGGGTGTGTGTGTCTGAGTGGGGTTGGGGGGTGTGTGTCAGGGTGTGGGTGGGATGTCTGGGTGTGGGTGGGGTGTCTGGGTATGGGTGGGGTGTGTGTGTCTGGGTGTGGGTGGGGTGTGTGTGACTGGGTGTGGGTGGGGTGTGCGTGTCTGGGTGTGGGTGGGGTGTGGGTGTGGTGTCTGGGTGTGGGTGGGGTTTCTGGGTGTGGGTGGGGGGTGCGTGTCTGGTTGTGGGTGGAGTGTGTGTGTCTGGGTGTGGGTGGGGTGTTTGTGACTGGGTGTGGGTGGGGTGTGTGTGTCTGGGTGTGGATGGGGTGTGTGTGTCTGAGTGGGGTTGGGGGGTGCGTGTCAGGGTGTGGGTGGGGTGTCTGGGTGTGGGTGGGGTGTGTGTGTCTGGCCCAAACACGCACACCCCACCCACACCCAGACACACACACCCCACCCACACCCAGACACACACCTCACCCACACCCAGACAGCCCACCCACACCCAAACACACACACCCCACCCACACCCAGTCACACACACCCCACCCAAAACCAGACACCCCACCCACACCCAGTCACACACACCCCACCCACACCCAGACACCCCACCCACACCCAGACACGCACACCCCACCCACACCCAGACACCCCACCCACACCCAGACACCACACCCACACCCCACCCACACCCAGACACGCACACCCCACCCACACCCAGTCACACACACCCCACCCACACCCACACACCCCACCCACACCCAGACACACACACCCCACCCACACTCAGACACACACACACCACCCACACCCAGACACCCCACCCACACCCAAACACACACACCCCACCCACACCCAGTCACACACACCCCACCCACACTCAGACACACACACCCCACCCACACCCACACACCCCACCCACACCCAGACACACACACCCCACCCACACTCAGACACACACACCCCACCCACACCCAGACACCCCACCCACACCCAAACACACACACTCCACCCACACCCAGATACACACCTCAGCCACACCCAGTCACACACACACCGCACCCACACCCAGACACGCACACCACACCCACACCCAGTCACACACACCCCACCCACACTCAGACACACACACCCCACCCACACCCAGACACCCCACCCACACCCTGACACACATCCCCCAACCCCACTCAGACACACACACCCCACCCACACCCAGTCACACACACCCCACCCACACTCAGACACACACACCCCACCCACACCCAGTCACACACACCCCACCCACACCCAGAAACACACACTCCACCCACACCCAGACACACACACCCATATCCAGTCACACACACCACACCCACACCCAGACACACACACCCCACCCACACCCAGACACCCCACCCACACCCAAACACACACACCCCACCCACACCCAGTCACACACACCCCACCCACACCCAGTCACACACACCCCACCCACACCCAGACACACACACCCACATCCAGTCACACACACCACACCCACACCCAGACACACACACCCCACCCACATCCAGACACCCCACCCACACCCTGACACACAACCCCCCATCCCCACTCAGACACACACACCCCATCCACACCCAGACACACACACCCCACCCACACCCAGACACACACATCCCACCCACACCCAGTCACACACACCCCACCCACACCCAATCACACACACCACCCACACCTAGACACACACACCCCACCCACACCCAGACACACACCTCACCCACACCCAGACACGCACACCCCACCCACACCCAGACACACACAGACCACCCAAACCCAGACACACACAGACCACCCACACCCAGACACACACACCCCACCCACACCCAGACACACACACCCAGACACACACACCCCACGCACACCCAGTCACACACCCCACCCACACGCAGACACACACAACCCACCCACACACAGACATGCACCCCACACACACCCCAGCCACACCCAATCACACACACCCCACCCACACCCAGACACGCACCGCACACACACCCCACCCACACCCAGACACACACACCCCACCCACACACAGACATGCACCCCACACATACCCCAGCCAAGCCCAGTCACACACACCTCACCCACACCCAGACACACACACCTCACCCACACCCAGTCACACACACCCCACCCAGAACCCAGGCACACACACCCCACCCACACCCAGATACCCCACCCACACCCAAACACACACACCCCACCCACACCCAGTCACACACACCCCACCCACACCCAGTCACACACACCCCACCCATAACCCAGTCACACACACCCCACCCACACCCAGTCACACACACCCCACCCACACCCAGACACCCCACCCACACCCAGACACACACACCCACATCCAGTCACACACACCACACCCACACCCAGACACACACACCCCACCCAGACCCAGACACCCCACCCACACCCTGACACACACCCCCCAACCCCACTCAGAAACAGACACCACATCCACACCCAGACACATAGACCCCACCCACAACCAGACACACACATCCCACCCACACCCAGACACACACATCCCACCCACACCCAGACACACACACCCCACCCACACCCAGACACACACCTCACCCACACCCAGACACCCCACCCACACACAAACACACACACCCCACCCACACCCAGTCACACACACCCCACCCACACCCAGTCACACACACACCACCCACACCCAGACACACACACCCACATCCAGTCACACACACCACACCCACACCCAGACACACACACCCCACCCACATCCAGACACCCCACCCACACCCTGACACACACCCCCCAACCCCACTCAGACACACACACCCCATCCACACCCAGACACACACACCCCACCCACACCCAGACACACACATCCCACCCACACCCAATCACACAAACCACCCACACCTAGACAAACACATCTCACCCACACCCAGACACACACCTCACCCACACCCAGACACGCACACCCCACCCACACACGCACACCCCACCCACACCCAGACACACACACCCTACCCTCACCCAGACACACACACCCCACCCTCACCCAGACACACACACCCCACCCACACCCAGACACACACACCCCACGCACACCCAGTCACACACCCCACCCACACCCAGACACACACACCCCACCCACACCCAGATACGCACACCCCACCCACACCCAGTCACGGACACCCCTCCCACACCCAGTCACACACACCCCACCCACACCCAGACACGCACACCCCACTCACACCCAGACACGCACACCCCACCCACACCCAGACACGCACACCCCACCCACACCCAGACACACACACCCTTGGGTGTGGGTGGGGGATCTGGGTGTGGGTGGGGTGTGTGTGTCTGGGTTCTGGGTGGGGTGTGTGTGACTGGGTGTGGGTGAGGTGTGTGTGTCTGGGTGTGGGTGAGGTGTGTGTGACTGGGTGTGGCTGGGGTAAGTGTGGGGTGCATGTCTGTGTATGGGTGGGGTGTGTGTGTCTGGGTGTGGGTGGGGTGTGTGTGTGGTGTGTGTCTGGGTGTGGGTGGGGTGTGTGTGATTGGGTGTGGCTGGAGTGTGTGTGGGGTGCATGTCTGTGTGTGGGTGGGGTGTGGGTGTCTGCGTGTGGGTGGGGTGTGTGTGTCTCGGTGTGGGTGGGGTGTGTGTGTCTGGGTTTGGTTGGTCTGTGTGTGTCAGGGTGTGTTTGGGGTTTGTGTCTGGGTGTGTGTGGGTGGTGTGTCTGGGTGTGGGTGAAGTGTGTGTGTCTGGGTGTGGGTGAAGTGTGTGTGTCTGGATGTGGGTGGGGTGTGTGTGTCTGGGTGAGGGTGGGGTGTGTCTGTCTGCGTGTGGGTGGGGTATTTGTGTCTAGGTGTGGGTGGGGTGTGTGTGTCTGGGTGTGGGTGGGGTGTGTGTGTCTGGGTGTGGGTAGTCTGTGTGTGTCAGGGTGTGTGTGGGGTTTGTGTCTGGGTGTGTGTGGGTTGTGTGTCTGCGGGTGGGTGAAGTGTGTGTGTCTGGATGTGGGTGGGGTGTGTGTGTCTGGGTGTGGGTGGGGTGTGTGTGTCTGGGTCTGGGTGGGGTGTGTGTGTCTGGGTGTGGGTGGTTTGTGCGTGTCTGGGTGTGGGTGGGGTGAGCGTGTCTGGGTGTGGGTGGGGTGTGCGTGTCTGGGTGTGGGTGGGTGTGTGTGACTGGGTGAGGGTGGGGTGTGCGTGACTGGGTGTGGGTGGGGTGTGTGACTGGGTGTGCGTGGGGTGTGTGTGTCTGGGTGTGTGTCTGGATGTGGGTGGGGTGTGTGTGTCTGGGTGTGGGTGGGGTGTGTGTGTCTGGGTGTGGGTGGGGTGTGTGACTGGGTGTGCGTGGGGTGTGTGTGTCTGGGTGTGTGTCTGGATGTGGGTGGGGTGTGTGTGTCTGGGTGTGGGTGGGGTGTGTGTGTCTGGGTGTGGGTGGGGTGTGTGTGTCTGTGTGTGGGTGGGGTGTGTGTGTCTGGGTGTGGGTGGGGTGTGTGTCTGGGTGTGTGTGGGGTGTGTGTCTGGGTGTGGGTGAAGTGTGTGTGTCTGGGTGTGGGTGAAGTGTGTGTGTCTGGATGTGGGTGGGGTGTGTGTGTCTGGGTGAGGGTGGGGTGAGTCTGTCTGTGTGTGGGTGGGGTACTTGTGTCTAGGTGTGGGTGGGGTGTGTGTGTCTCGGTGTGGGTGGGGTGTGTGTGCGGTGCGTGTCTGGGTGTGGGTGGGGTGTGTGTGTCTGTGTCTGGGTGGGGTGTGTGTGTCTCGGTGTGGGTGGGGTGTGTGTGTCTGGGTGTGGGTGGTCAGTGTGTGTCAGGGAGTGTGTGGGGTTTGTGTCAGGTTGTGTGTGGGTTGTGTGTCTGGGTGTGGGTGAAGTGTGTGTGTCTGGGTGTGGGTGGGGTGTGTGTGTCTGGATGAGGGTGGGGTGTGTGTGTCTGGGTGTGGGTGGGGTGTGTGTGTCTGAATGAGGGTGGGGTGTGTGTGTCTGGGTGTGGGTGGGGTGTGTGTGTCTGGGTGTGGGTGGGGTGTGTGTGTCTGCGTGTGGGTGGGGTGTGTGTGTCTCGGTGTGGGTGGGGTGTGTGTGTCTGGGTGTGGGTGGGGCGTGTGTGTCTGGGTCTGGGTGGGGTCTGTGTGTCTGGGTATGTGTGGGGTGTGTGTGTCTGGGTGTGGGTGGGGTGTGTGTCTCGGTGTGGGTGGGGTGTGTGTGTCTGGGTGTGGGTTGTGTGTGTGTGTCTGGGTGTGGGTGGGGTGCCTGGGTGTGGGTGGGGTGTGTGTGTCTGGTGTGGGTGTGGTGTGTGTGACTGGGTGTGGGTGCGGTGTGTATGTCTGGGTGTGGGTGGGGTGTGTGTGACTGGGTGTGGATGAGGTGTGTGTGACTGGGTGAGTGTGGGGTGTGCGTGTCTGGGTGTGGGTGGGGTGTGTGTGTCTGGGTGTGGGTGGGGTGTGTGTGTCTTTGTGTGTGTGGTTTGTGTGTGTCTCGGTGTGGGTGGGGCGTCTGGGTGTTGGTGGGGTGTGTGTGTGTGGGTGTGGGTGGGGTGTCTGGGTATGGGTGGGGTGTGTGTGTCTGGGTGTGGGTGGGGTGTGTGTGACTGGGTGTGGGTGGGGTGTGCGTGTCTGGGTGTGGGTGGGGTGTGGGTGGGGTGTCTGGGTGTGGGTGGGGTGTGTATCTGGGTGTGGGTGGGGTGTGTGTGTCTGGGTGTGGGTGGGGTGGGCGTGTCTGGGTGTGGGTGAGGTGTGTGTGTCTGAGTGTGGGTGCGGTGGGTGTGACTGGGTGTGGGTGGGGTGTGTATCTGGGTGTGGGTGGGGTGTGTGTGTCTGGGTGTGGGTGGGGTGGGCGTGTCTGGGTGTGGGTGGGGTGTGTGTGTCTGGGTGTGGGTGGGGTGTGTGTGACTGGGTGTGGGTGGGGTGTGCGTGACTGGGTGTGGGTGGGGTGTGCGTGTCTGGGTGTGGGTGGGGTGTGCGTGTCTGGGTGTGGGTGGGGTGTGTGACTGGGTGTGTGGGGTGTGTGTGTCTGGGTGTGTATGTCTGGGTGTGGGTGGGGTGTGTGTGTCTGGGTGTGGGTGGGGTGTGCGTGACTGGGTGTGGGTGGGGTGTGCGTGACTAGGTGAGGGTGGGGTGTGTGTGACTGGGTGAGGGTGGGGTGTGTGTCTGGGTATGGTTGGGAGGTGTGTGTCTGGGTGTGGGTGGTGTGTGTGTGTCTGGGTGTGGGTGGGGTGTGCGTGTCTGGGTGTGGGTGGGGTGTGCGTGTCTGGGTGTGGGTGGGGTGTGCGTGTCTGGGTGTGGGTGGGGTGTGTGTGTGTGGGTGTGGTGTGTGTGACTGGATGTGGGTGTGTGTGTCTGGGTGTGGGTGGGGTGTGTGTGACTGGATGTGGGTGGGGTGTGTGTGACTGGGTGTGGGTAGGGTGTGTGTGACTGCGTGTGGGTGGGGAGTATGTGTTTGTGTGTGGGTGGGGTGTCTGGGTGTGGGTGAGGTGTGTGTCTGGGTGTGGGTGGGGTGTGTGGGTCTGGGTGTGGGTGGGGTGTGTGTGTCAGGGTGTGGGTGGGGTGTGTGTGTCAGGGTGTGGGTGGGATGTGTGTGTCTGGGTGTGGGTGGGGTGTGTGCGTCTGGGTGTGGATGGGGTGTGTGTGTCTGAGTGGGGTTGGGGGGTGTGTGTCAGGGTGTGGGTGGGGTGTGTGTGTCTGGGTGTGGGTGTGATGTGTGTGACTGGATGTGGGTGTGTGTGTCTGGGTGTGGGTGGGGTGTCTGGGTGTGGGTGGGGTGTGCGTGACTGGGTGTGGGTGGGGTGTGCGTGACTGGGTGTGGGTGGGGTGTGCGTGACTGGGTGTGGGTGGGGTGTGTGTGACTGGGTGTGGGTGGGGTGTGTGTGTTTGGGTGTGGGTGGGGTATCTGGGTGTGGGTGGGGTGTGTGTGTCTGGGTTCTGGGTGGGGTGTGTGTGACTGGGTGTGGGTGAGGTGTGTGTGTCTGGGTGTGGGTGAGGTGTGTGTGACTGGGTGTGGCTGGGGTGTGTGTGGGGTGCATGTCTGTGTGTGGGTGGCGTGTGTGTGTCTGGGTGTGGGTGGGGTGTGTGTGCGGTGCGTGTCTGGGTGTGGGTGGTGTGTGTGTGACTGGGTGTGGCTGGGGTGTGCGTGGGGTGCATGTCTGTGTGTGGGTGGGGTGTGTGTGTCTGCGTGTGGGTGGGGTTTGTGTGACTCGGTGTGGGTGGGGTGTGTGTGTCTGGGTTTTGGGTGGTCTGTGTGTGTCAGGGTGTGTGTGGGGTTTGTGTCTGGGTGTGTGTGGGTTGTGTGTCTGGGTGTGGGTGAAGTGTGTGTGTCTGGGTGTGGGTGGGGTGTGTGTGTCTGGGTGTGGGTGGGGTGTGCGTGTCTGGGTGTGGGTGGGGTGAGCGTGTCTGGGTGAGGGTGGGGTGTGCGTGTCTGGGTGTGGGTGGGGTGTGTGTGACTGGTTGTGGGTGGGGTGTGCGTGACTGGGTGAGGGTGGGGTGTGCTTGTCTGTGTGTGGGTGGGGTGTTTGTGTCTGGGTGTGGGTGGGGTGCGTGACTGGGTGTGCGTGGGGTGTGTGTGTCTGGGTGTGTGTGTCTGGATGTGGGTGGGGTGTGTGTGTCTGGGTGTGGGTGGGGTGTGTGTGTCTGGGTGTGGGTGGGGTGTGTGTGTCTGGGTGTGGGTGGGATGTGCGTGTCTGGGTGTGGGTGAGGTGTGTGTCTGGGTGTGGGTGGGGTGTGTGTATTTGGATGTGGGTGGGGTGTCTGGGTGTGGGTGGGGTGTGTGTGTCTGGGTTCTGGGTGGGGTGTGTGTGACTGAGTTTGGGTAAGGTGTGTGGTTCTGGGTGTGGGTGAGGTGTGTCTGACTGGGTGTGGCTGGGGTGTGTGTGGGGTGCATGTCTGTGTGTGGGTGGGGTGTGTGTGTCTGGGTGTGGGTGGGGTGTGTGTGCGGTGCGTGTCTGGGTGTGGCTGGGGTGTGTGTGTCTGGGTGTGGGTGGGGTGTGTGTGTCTGGGTGTGGGTGAAGTGTGTGTGTCTGGGTGTGGGTGAAGTGTGTGTGTCTGGGTGTGGGTGAAGTGTGTGTGTCTGGATGTGGGTGGGGTGTGTGTGTCTGGGTGAGGGTGGGGTGTGTCTGTCTGCGTGTGGGTGGGTTACTTGTGTCTAGGTGTGGGTGGGGTGTGTGTGTCTCGGTGTGGGTGGGGTGTGTGTGTCTGGGTGTGGGTAGTCTGTGTGTGTCAGGGTGTGTGTGGGGTTTGTGTCTGGCTGTGTGTGGGTTGTGTGTCTGAGGGTGGGTGAAGTGTGTGTGTCTGGATGTGGGTGGGGTGTGTGTGTCTGGGTGTGGGTGGGGTGTGTGTGTCTGGGTGTGGGTGGGGTGTGTGACTGGGTGTGGGTGGGGTGTGTGTGTCTGGGTGTGGGTGGGGTGTGTGTGTCTGGGTCTGGGTGGGGTCTATGTGTCTCGGTATGTGTGGGTTGTGTGTGTCTGGGTGTGGGTGGGGTCTGTGTCTCAGTGTGGGTGGGGTGTGTGTGTCTGGGTGTGGGTGGTGTGTGTGTGTCTGGGTGTGGGTGGGGTTCCTGGGTGTGGGTGGGGTGTGTGTGTCTGGGTGTGGGTGCGGTGTGTGTGACTGGGTGTGGGTGCGGTGTGTATGTTTGGGTGTGGGTGGGGTGTGTGTGACTGGGTGTGGGTGAGGTGTGTGTGACTGGGTGAGTGTGGGTTGTGCGTGTCTGGGTGTGGGTGGGGTGTGTGTGTCTGGGTGTGGGTGGGGTGTGTGTGTGGGTGGGGTGTGTGTGTCTGTGTGTGGGTGGGGTGTGTGTGTCTGGGTGTGGGTGGGGGAGTCTGGGTGTGGGTGGGGTGTGCGTGTCTGGTTGTGGGTGGAGTGTGTGTGTCTGGGTGTGGGTGGGGTCAGTGTGTCTGGGTGTGGGTGGGGTGTGTGTCTGGGTGTGGGTGGGGTGTGTCTGGGTGTGGTTGGGTTGTCTGGGTGGGGGTGAGGTATGTGGGTGTGGGTGGGGTGAGTCTGAGGGCGGGTGAAGTGTGTGTGTCTGGATGTGGGTGGGGTGTGTGTGTCTGGGTGTGGGTGGGGTGTGTGTATCTAGGTCTGGGTGGGGACTATGTGTCTGGGTGTGGGTGGTGGATGTGTGTATGGGTGAGGGTGGTGTGTGTGTGCCTGGGTGTGGGTGCATTGTCTGGGTGTGGGTGGGGTGTGTGTGTCTGGGTGTGGATGGGGTGTGTGTCTGGGTGTGGGTGGGGTGTGTGTGTCTGGGTGTGGGTGGGTTGTGTGTGTCTGGGTGTGGGTGGGCTGTGTGTGTCTGGGTGTGGGTGGTTTGTGTGTGTCTGGGTGTGGGTGGTTTGTGTGTGTCAGGGTGTGGGTGGGGTGTCTGGGTGTGGGTGGGGGGTGTGTGTCTGGGTGTGCGTGGGGTGTGTGTGTCTGGGTGTGGGTGGGGTGTCTGGGTATGGGTGGGGTGTATATGTCTGGGAGTAGGTGGGGTTTGTGTGTCTGGGTGTGGGTGGGGTGTGTGTGTCTGGGTGTGGATGGGGTGTGTGTCTGGGTGTGGGTGGGGTGTGTGTGTCTGGGTGTGGGTGGGTTGTGTGTGTCTGGGTGTGGGTGGGCTGTGTGTGTCTGGGTGTGGGTGGTTTGTGTGTGTCTGGGTGTGGGTGGTTTGTGTGTGTCAGGGTGTGGGTGGGGTGTCTGGGTGTGGGTGGGGGGTGTGTGTCTGGGTGTGCGTGGGGTGTGTGTGTCTGGGTGTGGGTGGGGTGTCTGGGTATGGGTGGGGTGTATATGTCTGGGAGTAGGTGGGGTTTGTGTGTCTGGGTGTGGGTGGGGTGTGTGTGTCTGGGTGTGGGTGGGGTGTGTGTTTGCGTGTGGGTGCGGTGTGTGTGTCTGGGTGTGGATGGGTTGTCTGGGTGTGGGTTAGGTGTGTGTCTGGTTGTGGGTGGGTTGTGTGGGTGTGGGTGGGGTGTGTGTGTCTGGGTGTGAGTGGGGTGTGTGTGTCTGGGAATGGGAGGGGTGTGTGTGTCTGTGTGTGGGTGGGCTGTGTGTGTCTGGGTGTGGGTGGGGTGTGTGTCTGGGTTTGGATGGGGTGTGCGTGTCTGGGTGTGGGTGGGGTCTTTGTGTCTGGGTGTGGGTGGGGCATGTGTGTCTGTGTGTGGGTGGGGTGTGTGTGTCTGGGTATGGGTGTGGTGTGTGTGTCTGGGTGTGGGTGGGGTGTGTGTCCGGTTGTGGTTGGGGTGTGTGTCTGGGTGTGGGTGGGAGGTGTGTGTCTGGATGTGGGTGGGGTGTGCGTGACTGGGTGAGGGTGGGGTGTGCGTGTCTGTGTGTGGGTGGGGTGTGTGTGTCTGGGTGTGGGTGGGGTGTGTGACTGGGTGTGCGTGGGGTGTGTGTGTCTGGGTGTGTGTGTCTGGATGTGGGTGGCGTGTGTGTCTGGGTGTGGGAGGGGTGTTTGTGACTGGATGTGGGTGGGATATGTGTGTCTGGGTGTGGGTGGGGTGACTGGGTGTGGGTGGGGTGTGTGTGACTGGGTGTGGGTGGGGTGTGTGTGTCTGGGTGTGGGTGGGGTGTATGTGTCTGGGTGTGGGTGGGGTGTCTGGGTGTGGGTGGGGTGTGTGTGTCTGGGTTCTGGGTGGGGTGTGTGTGACTGTGTGTGGGTAAGGTGTGTGTGTCTGGGTGTGGGAGGGGTGTTTGTGCGGTGCGTGTCTGGGTGTGGGTGGGGTGTGTGTGTCTGTGTCTGGGTGGGGTGTGTGTGTCTCGGTGTGGGTGGGGTGTGTGTGTCTGGGTGTGGGTGGTCAGTGTGTGTCAGGGAGTGTGTGGGGTTTGTGTCAGGGTGTGTGTGGGTTGTGTGTCTGGGTGTGGGTGAAGTGTGTGTGTCTGGGTGTGGGTGGGGTGTGTGTGTCTGGATGAGGGTGGGGTGTGTGTGTCTGGGTGTGGGTGGGGTGTGTGTGTCTGGATGAGGGTGGGGTGTGTGTGTCTGGGTGTGGGTGGGGTGTGTGTGTCTGGGTGTGGGTGGGGTGTGTGTGTCTGCGTGTGGGTGGGGTGTGTGTGTCTCGGTGTGGGTGGGGTGTGTGTGTCTGGGTGTGGGTGGGGTGTGTGTGTCTGGGTCTGGGTGGGGTCTGTGTGTCTGAGTATGTGTGGGGTGTGTGTGTCTGGGTGTGGGTGGGGTGTGTGTCTCGGTGTGGGTGGGGTGTGTGTGTCTGGGTGTGGGTGGTGTGTGTGTATCTGGGTGTGGGTGGGGTGCCTGGGTGTGGGTGGGGTGTGTGTGTCTGGGTGTGGGTGGGGTGTGTGTGACTGGGTGTGGGTGCGGTGTGTATGTCTGGGTGTGGGTGGGGTGTGTGTGACTGGGTGTGGATGAGGTGTGTGTGACTGGGTGAGTGTGGGGTGTGCGTGTCTGGGTGTGGGAGGGGTGTGTGTGTCTGGGCGAGGGTGGGGTGTGTGTGTCTTTGTGTGTGTGGTTTGTGTGTGTCTGGGTGTGGGTGGGGCATCTGGGTGTTGGCGGGGTGTGTTTGTCTGGGTGTGGGTGGGGTTCTGGGTGTGGGTGGGGTTCTGGGTGTGGGTGTGGTGTGTGTGACTGGATGTGGGTGTGTGTGTCTGGGTGTGGGTGGGGTGTCTGCGTGTGGGTGGGGTGTGTGTGACTGGGTGTGGGTGGGGTGTGTGTGACTGGGTGTGGGTGGGGTGTGTGTTTCTGGGTGTGGATGGGGTGTGTGTCTCGGTGTGGGTGGGGTGTGTGTGTCTGGGTGTGGGTGGTGTGTCTGTGCCTGGGTGGGGTGTGTGTGTCTCGGTGTGGGTGGGGTGTGTGTCTGGGTGTGGGTGGTCAGTGTGTGTCAGGGAGTGTGTGGGGTTTGTGTCAGGGTGTGTGTGGGTTGTGTGTCTGGGTGTGGGTGAAGTGTGTGTGTCTGGATGAGGGTGGGGTGTGTGTGTCTGGGTGTGGGTGGGGTGTGTGTGTCAGGGTGTGGGTGGGGTGTGTGTGTCTGGGTGTGGGTGGGGTGTGCGTGTCTGGGTGTGGGTGGGGTGTGCGTGTCTGGGTGTGGGTGGGGTGTGCGTGTCTGGGTGTGGGTGGGGTGTGCGTGTCTGGGTGTGGGTGGGGTGTGTGTGACTGGGTGTGGGTAAGGCGTGTGTGTCTGGGTCTGGGTGGGGTGTGTGTGCGGTGCGTGTCAGGGTGTGGGTGGGGCGTGTGTGTCTGTGTCTGGTGTGGGTGTGTGTGTCTCGGTGTGGGTGGGGTGTGTGTGTCTGGGTGTGGGTGGGGTGTGTGTGTCTGGATGAGGGTGGGGTGTGTGTGTCTGGGTGTGGGCCGGGTGTGTGTGTCTGGGTGTGGGTGGGGTGTGTGTGTCTTTGTGTGTGTGGTTTGTGTGTGTCTGGGTGTGGGTGGGGTGTCTGGGTGTTGGTGGTGTGTGTGTGTCTGGGTGTGGGTGAGGTGTGTGTGACTGGGTGTGGGTGGGGTGTGCGTGTCTGGGTGTGGGTGGGGTGTGGGTGGGGTGTCTGGGTGTGGGTGGGGTTTCTGGGTATGGGTTGGGTGTGTGTGTCTAGGTGTGGGACGGTGTGTGGGTGTGGGTGGGGTGTGTGTGTCTGGGTGTGGGTGGTGTGTGTGTGTCTGGGTGTGGGTGGAGTGTGTGTGTCTGAGTGTGGGTGGGGTGTGTGTGACTGGGTGTGGGTGGGGTGTGTATCTGGGTGTGGGTGGGGTGTGTCTGTCTGGGTGTGGGTGGGGTGGGCGTGTCTGGGTGTGGGTGGGGTGTGCGTGTCTGGGTGTGGGTGGGGTGTGCGTGTCTGGGTGTGGGTGGGGTGTGCGTGTCTGGGTGTGGGTGGGGTGTATGTGACTGGGTGTGGGTGGGATGTGCGTGACTGGGTGTGGGTGGGGTGTGCGTGTCTGGGTGTGGGTGGGGTGTGCGTGTCTGGGTGTGGGTGGGGTGTGTGACTGGGTGTGTGTGGGGTGTGTGTGTCTGGGTGTGTGTGTCTGGGTGTGGGTGGGGTGTGTGTGTCTGGGTGTGGGTGGGGTGTGCGTGACTGGGTGTGGGTGGGGTGTGCGTGACTGGGTGAGGGTGGGGTGTGTGTGACTGGGTGAGGGTGGGGTGTGTGTCTGGGTCGGGTTGGGAGGTGTGTGTCTGGGTGTGGGTGGGGTGTGTGTGTCTGGGTGTGGGTGGGGTGTGCGTGTCTGGGTGTGGGTGGGGTGTGCGTGTCTGGGTGACGGTGGGGTGTGCGTGTCTGGGTGTGGGTGGGGTGTGTGTGTCTGGGTGTGGGTGGGGTGTGTGTGTCTGGGTGTGGGTGGGGTGTGTGTGTCTGGGTGTGGATGGGGTGTGTGTGTCTGGGTGTGGGTGGGGTGTGTGTGACTGGGTGTGGGTGGGGTGTGTGTGACTGGGTGTGGGTGGGCTGTGTGTGACTGGGTGTGGGTGGGGTGTGTGTGTTTGGGTGTGGGTGGGGTGTCTGGGTGTGGGTGAGGTGTGTGTCTGGGTGTGGGTGAGGTGTGTGTGTCTGGGTGTGGGTGAGGTGTGTGTGACTGGGTGTGGCTGGGGTGTGTGTGGGGTGCATGTCTGTGTGTGGGTGGGGTGTGTGTGTCTGGGTGTGGGTGGGGTGTGTGTGCGGTGCGTGTCTGGGTGTGGGTGGGGTGTGTGTGTCTGGGTGTGGGTGAGGTGTGTGTGTCTGGGTGTGGGTGGGGTGTGTATGTCTGGGTGTGGGTGGTCTGTGTGTGTCAGGGTGTGTGAGGGGTTTGTGTCTGGGTGTGTGTGGGTTGTGTGTCTGGGTATGGGTGAAGTGTGTGTGTGTGGATGTGGGTGGGGTGTGTGTGTCTGGGTGAGGGTGGGGTGTGTCTGTCTGCGTGTGGGTGGGGTACTTGTGTCTAGGTGTGGGTGGGGTGTGTGTGTCTCGGTGTGGGTGGGGTGTGTGTGTCTGGGTGTGGGTAGTCTGTGTGTGTCAGGGTGTGTGTGGGGTTTGTGTCTGGGTGTGTGTGGGTTGTGTGTCTGAGGGTGGGTGAAGTATGTGTGTCTGGATGTGGGTGGGGTGTGTGTGTCTGGGTGTGGGTGGGGTGTGTGTGTCTGGGTCTGGGTGGGGTCTATGTGTCTGGGTATGTGTGGGGTGTGTGTGTCTGGGTGTGGGCGGGGTGTGTGTCTCGGTTTGGGTGGGGTGTGTGTGTCTGGGTGTGGGTGGTGTGTGTGTGTCTGGGTGTGGGTGGGGTTCCTGGGTGAGGGTGGGGTGTGTGTGTCTGGGTGTGGGTGTGGTGTGTGTGACTGGGTGTGGGTGTGGTGTGTATGTTTGGGTGTGGGTGGGGTGTGTGTGACTGGGTGTGGGTGAGGTGTGTGTGACTGGGTGAGTGTGGGTTGTGCGTGTTTGGGTGTGGGTGGGGTGTGTGTGTCTGGGTGTGGGTGGGGTGTGTGTGTGGGTGGGGTGTGTGTGTCTGTGTGTGGGTGGGGTGTGTGTGTCTGGGTGTGGGTGGGGGTGTCTGGGTGTGGGTGGGGTGTGCGTGTCTGCTTGTGGGTGGAGTGTGTGTGTCTGGGTGTGGGTGGGTTCAGTGTGTCTGGGTGTGGGTGAGGTGTGTGTCTGGGTGTGGGTGGGGTGTGTCTGGGTGTGGTTGGGTTGTCTGGGTGGGGGTGAGGTATGTGGGTGTGGGTGGGTTGTGTCTGAGGGTGGGTGAAGTGTGTGTGTCCAGATGTGGGTGGGGAGTGTGTGTCTGGGTGTGGGTGGGGTGTGTGTGTCTGGGTCTGGGTGGGGTCTATGTGTCTGGGTGCGGGTGGGGTGTGTGTGTCTGGGTGTGGGTGGTGTGTGTGTGCCTGGGTGTGGGTGCATTGTCTGGGTGTGGGTGGGGTGTGTGTGTCTGGGTGTGGGTGGGGTGTGTGTCTGGGTGTGGGTGGGGTGTGTGTGTCTGGGTGTGGGTGGGTTGTGTGTGTCTGGGTGTGGGTGGGCTGTGTGTGTCTGGGTGTGGGTGGGTTGTGTGTGTCTGGGTGTGGGTGGGCTGTGTGTGTCTGGGTGTGGCTGGGGTGTGTGTGGGGTGCATGTCTGTGTGTGGGTGGGGTGTGTGTGTCTGGGTGTGGGTGGGGTGTGTGTGCGGTGCGTGTCTGGGTGTGGGTGGGGTGTGTGTGTCTGGGTGTGGGTGGGGTGTGTGTGTCTGGGTGTGGGTGGGGTGTGTATGTCTGGGTGTGGGTGGTCTGTGTGTGTCAGGGTGTGTGAGGGGTTTGTGTCTGGGTGTGTGTGGGTTGTGTGTCTGGGTGTGGGTGAAGTGTGTGTGTGTGGATGTGGGTGGGGTGTGTGTGTCTGGGTGAGGGTGGGGTGTGTCTGTCTGCGTGTGGGTGGGGTACTTGTGTCTAGGTGTGGGTGGGGTGTGTGTGTCTCGGTGTGGGTGGGGTGTGTGTGTCTGGGTGTGGGTAGTCTGTGTGTGTCAGGGTGTGTGTGGGGTTTGTGTCTGGGTGTGTGTGGGTTGTGTGTCTGAGGGTGGGTGAAGTGTGTGTGTCTGGATGTGGGTGGGGTGTGTGTGTCTGGGTGTGGGTGGGGTGTGTGTGTCTGGGTCTGGGTGGGGTCTATGTGTCTGGGTATGTGTGGGGTGTGTGTGTCTGGGTGTGGGCGGGGTGTGTGTCTCGGTTTGGGTGGGGTGTGTGTGTCTGGGTGTGGGTGGTGTGTGTGTGTCTGGGTGTGGGTGGGGTTCCTGGGTGAGGGTGGGGTGTGTGTGTCTGGGTGTGGGTGTGGTGTGTGTGACTGGGTGTGGGTGTGGTGTGTATGTTTGGGTGTGGGTGGGGTGTGTGTGACTGGGTGTGGGTGAGGTGTGTGTGACTGGGTGAGTGTGGGTTGTGCGTGTCTGGGTGTGGGTGGGGTGTGTGTGTCGGGGTGTGGGTGGGGTGTGTGTGTGGGTGGGGTGTGTGTGTCTGTGTGTGGGTGGGGTGTGTGTGTCTGGGTGTGGGTGGGGGTGTCTGGGTGTGGGTGGGGTGTGCATGTCTGCTTGTGGGTGGAGTGTGTGTGTCTGGGTGTGGGTGGGTTCAGTGTGTCTGGGTGTGGGTGAGGTGTGTGTCTGGGTGTGGGTGGGGTGTGTCTGGGTGTGGTTGGGTTGTCTGGGTGGGGCTGAGGTATGTGGGTGTGGGTGGGTTGTGTCTGAGGGTGGGTGAAGTGTGTGTGTCCAGATGTGGGTGGGGAGTGTGTGTCTGGGTGTGGGTGGGGTGTGTGTGTCTGGGTCTGGGTGGGGTCTATGTGTCTGGGTGCGGGTGGGGTGTGTGTGTCTGGGTGTGGGTGGTGTGTGTGTGCCTGGGTGTTGTTGCATTGTCTGGGTGTGGGTGGGGTGTGTGTGTCTGGGTGTGGGTGGGGTGTGTGTCTGGGTGTGGGTGGGGTGTGTGTGTCTGGGTGTGGGTGGGTTGTGTGTGTCTGGGTGTGGGTGGGCTGTGTGTGTCTGGGTGTGGCTGGGGTGTGTGTGGGGTGCATGTCTGTGTGTGGGTGGGGTGTGTGTGTCTGGGTGTGGGTGGGGTGTGTGTGCGGTGCGTGTCTGGGTGTGGGTGGGGTGTGTGTGTCTGGGTGAGGGTGGGGTGTGTGTGTCTGGGTGTGGGTGGGGTGTGTATGTCTGGGTGTGGGTGGTCTGTGTGTGTCAGGGTGTGTGAGGGGTTTGTGTCTGGGTGTGTGTGGGTTGTGTGTCTGGGTGTGGGTGAAGTGTGTGTGTGTGGATGTGGGTGGGGTGTGTGTGTCTGGGTGAGGGTGGGGTGTGTCTGTCTGCGTGTGGGTGGGGTACTTGTGTCTAGGTGTGGGTGGGGTGTGTGTGTCTCGGTGTGGGTGGGGTGTGTGTGTCTGGGTGTGGGTAGTCTGTGTGTGTCAGGGTGTGTGTGGGGTTTGTGTCTGGGTGTGTGTGGGTTGTGTGTCTGAGGGTGGGTGAAGTGTGTGTGTCTGGATGTGGGTGGGGTGTGTGTGTCTGGGTGTGGGTGGGGTGTGTGTGTCTGGGTCTGGGTGGGGTCTATGTGTCTGGGTATGTGTGGGGTGTGTGTGTCTGGGTGTGGGCGGGGTGTGTGTCTCGGTTTGGGTGGGGTGTGTGTGTCTGGGTGTGGGTGGTGTGTGTGTGTCTGGGTGTGGGTGGGGTTCCTGGGTGAGGGTGGGGTGTGTGTGTCTGGGTGTGGGTGGGGTCTATGTGTCTGGGTGCGGGTGGGGTGTGTGTGTCTGGGTGTGGGTGGTGTGTGTGTGCCTGGGTGTGGGTGCATTGTCTGGGTGTCGGTGGGGTGTGTGTGTCTGGGTGTGGGTGGGGTGTGTGTCTGGGTGTGGGTGGGGTGTGTGTGTCTGGGTGTGGGTGGGTTGTGTGTGTCTGGGTGTGGGTGGGGTGTGTGTGACTGGGTGTGGGTGCGGTGTGTATGTCTGGGTGTGGGTGGGGTGTGTGTGACTGGGTGTGGATGAGGTGTGTGTGATTGGGTGAGTGTGGGGTGTGTGTGTCTGGGTGTGGGTGGGGTGTGTGTGTCTGGGTGTGGGTGGGGTGTGTGTGTCTTTGTGTGTGTGGTTTGTGTGTGTCTGGGTGTGGGTGGGGCGTCTGGGTGTTGGTGGTGTGTTTGTCTGGGAGTGGGTGGGGTGTGTGTGACTGGGTGTGGGTGGGGTGTGCGTGTCTGTGTGAGGGTGGGGTGTGGGTGTGGTGTCTGGGTGTGGGTGGGGTTTCTGGGTGTGGGTTGGGTGTGTGTGTCTGGGTGTGGGTGGGGTGTGTGCACGTGGGTGTGGATGGGGTGTGTGTGTCTAGGTGTGGGTGGGGTGTGTGGGTGTGGGTGGGGTGTGTGTGTCTGGGTGTGGGTGGAGTGTGTGTGTCTGGGTGTGGGTGGGGTGTGTGTGACTGGGTGTGGGTGGGGTGTGTATCTGGGTGTGGGTGGGGTGTGTCTGTCTGGGTGTGGGTGGGGTGGGCGTGTCTGGGTGTGGGTGGGGTGTGCGTGTCTGGGTGTGGGTGGGGTGTGCGTGTCTGGGTGTGGGTGGGGTGTATGTGACTGGGTGTGGGTGGGATGTGCGTGACTGGGTGTGGGTGGGGTGTGCGTGTCTGGGTGTGGGTGGGGTGTGCGTGTCTGGGTGTGGGTGGGGTGTGTGACTGGGTGTGTGTGGGGTGTGTGTGTCTGGGTGTGTGTGTCTGGGTGTGGGTGGGGTGTGTGTGTCTGGGTGTGGGTGGGGTGTGCGTGACTGGGTGTGGGTGGGGTGTGCGTGACTGTGTGAGGGTGGGGTGTGTGTGACTGGGTGAGGGTGGGGTGTGTGTCTGGGTGTGGGTGGGGTGTGTGTGTCTGGGTGTCGGTGGGGTGTGCGTGTCTGGGTGTGGGTGGGGTGTGCGTGTCTGGGTGTGGTTGGGGTGTGCGAGTCTGGGTGTGGTGTGTGTGTCTGGGTGTGGATGTGTGTGACTGGGTGTGGGTGGGGTGTGTGTGACTGGGTGTGGGTGGGTTGTGTGTGACTGGGTGTGGGTGGGGTGTGTGTGACTGGGTGTGGGTGGGGTGTGTGTGTTTGGGTGTGGGTGTGGTGTCTGGGTGTTGGTGGGGTGTGTGTGTCTGGGTGTGGGTGGGGTGTTTGTGACTGGGTGTGGGTGGGGTGTGCGTGTCTAGGTGTGGGTGGGGTGTGGGTGGGGTGTCTGGGTGTGGGTGGGGTTTCTGGGTGTGGGTTGGGTGTGTGTGTCTGGGTGTGGGTGGGGTGTGTGCGCGTGGGTGTGGATGGGGTGTGTGTGTCTAGGTGTGGGTGGGGTGTGTGGGTGTGGGTGGGGTGTGTGTGTCTGGGTGTGGGTGGAGTGTGTGTGTCTGGGTGTGGGTGGGGTGTGTGTGATTGGGTGAGGGTGAGGTGTGTGTGTCTGAGTGTGGGTGGGGTGTGTGTGACTGGGTGTGGGTGGGGTGTGTATCTGGGTGTGGGTGGGGTGTGTATGTCTGGGATTGGGTGGGGTGGGCGGGTCTGGGTGTGGGTGTGGTGTGCGTGTCTGGGTGTCGGTGGGGTGTGCGTGTCTGGGTGTGGGTGGGGTGTATGTGACTGGGTGTGGGTGGGATGTGCGTGACTGGGTGTGGGTGGGGTGTGCGTATCTGGGTGTGGGTGGGGTGTGCGTGTCTGGGTGTGGGTGGGGTGTGTGACTGGGTGTGTGTGGGGTGTGTGTGTCTGGGTGTGTGTGTCTGGGTGTGGGTGGGGTGTGTGTGTCTGGGTGTGGGTGGGGTGTGCGTGACTGGGTGTGGGTGGGGTGTGTGTGACTGGGTGAGGGTGGGGTGTGCGTGACTGGGTGAGGGTGGGGTGTGTGTCTGGGTGTGGTTGGGAGGTGTGTGTCTGGGTGTGGGTGGGGTGTGTGTGTCTGGGTGTGGGTGGGGTGTGTGTGTCTGGGTGTGGGTGGGGTGTGCGTGTCTGGGTGTGGGTGGGGTGTGCGTGTCTGGGTGTGGGTGGGGTGTGTGTGTCTGGGTGTGGGTGTGGTGTGTGTGACTGGATGTGGGTGAGGTGTGTGTGTCTGGGTGTGGGTGCGGTGTGTGTGACTGGGTGTGGCTGGGGTGTGTGTGGGGTGCATGTCTGTGTGTGGGTGGGGTGTGTTTGTCTGGGTGCGGGTGGGGTGTGTGTGCGGTGCGTGTCTGGGTGTGGGTGGGGTGTGTGTGTCTGGGTGTGGGTGGGGTGTGTGTGTCTGGGTGTGGGTGGGGTGTGTAGTGTCTGGATGAGGGTGGGTTGTTTGTGTCTGGGTGTGGGTGGGGTGTGTGTGTCTGGGTGTGGGTGGGGTGTGTGTGTCTGGGTGTGGGTGGGGTGTGCGTGTCTGGGTGTGGGTGTGGTGTGCGTGTCTGGGTATGTGTGGGGTGTGTGTGTCTGGGTGTGGGTGGGGTGTGTGTCTCGGTGTGGGTGGGGTGTGCGTGTCTGGGTGTGGGTGAGGTGTGTGTGTCTGGGTGTGGGTGAGGTGTGTGTGTCTGGGTGTGGGTGGGGTGTGTGTGTCTGGGTGTGGGTGGGGTGTGTAGTGTCTGGATGAGGGTGGGGTGTTTGTGTCTGGGTGTGGGTGGGGTGTGTGTGTCTGGGTGTGGGTGGGGTGTGTGTGTCTGCGTGTGGGTGGGGAGTGTGTGTCTCGGTGTGGGTGGGGTGTGTGTGTCTGGGTGTGGGTGGGGTGTGTGTGTCTGCGTGTGGGTGGGGTGTGTGTGTCTCGTGTGGGTGGGCTGTGTGTGTCTGGGTGTGGGTGGGGTGTGTGTGTCTGGGTCTGGGTGGGGTCTGTGTGTCTGGGTATGTGTGGGGTGTGTGTGTCTGGGTGTGGGTGGTGTGTGTGTGTCTGGGTGTGGGTGGGGTGCCTGGGTGTGGGTGGGGTGTGTGTGACTGGGTGTGGGTGCGCTGTGTATGTCTGGGTGAGGGTGGGGTGTGTGTGACTGGGTGTGTATGAGGTGTGTGTGACTGGGTGATTGTGTGGTGTGCGTGTTTGGGTGTGGGTGGGGTGTGTGTGTCTGGGTGTGTGTGGGGTGTGTGTGTCTTTGTGTGTGTGGTTTGTGTGTGTCTGGGTGTGGGTGGGGCGTCTGGGTGTTGGTGGGGTGTGTGTGTCTGGGTGTGGGTGGGGTGTCTGTGACTGGGTGTGGGTGGGGTGTGCGTGTCTAGGTGTGGGTGGGGTGTGGGTGGTGTGTCTGTGTGTGGGTGGGGTTTCTGGGTGTGGGTTAGGTGTGTGTGTCTGGGTGTGGGTGGGGTGTGTGCGCGTGGGTGTGGATGGGGTGTGTGTGTCTAGGTGTGGGTGGGGTGTGTGGGTGTGGGTGGGGTGTGTGTGTCTGTGTGTGGGTGGAGTGTGTGTGTCTGGGTGTGGGTGGGGTGTGTGTGATTGGGTGAGGGTGAGGTGTGTGTGTCTGAGTGTGGGTGGGGTGTGTGTGACTGGGTGTGGGTGGGGTGTGTATCTGGGTGTGGGTGGGGTGTGTATCTGGGTGTGGGTGGGGTGTGTCTGTCTGGGAGTGGGTGGGGTGGGCGGGTCTGGGTGTGGGTGTGGTGTGCGTGTCTGGGTGTGGGTGGGGTGTGCGTGTCTGGGTGTGGGTGGGGTGTATGTGACTGGGTGTGGGTGGGATGTGCGTGACTGGGTGTGGGTGGGGTGGTGTATCTGGGTGTGGGTGAGGTGTGCGTGTCTGGGTGTGGGTGGGGTGTGTGACTGGGTGTGTGTGGGGTGTGTGTGTCTGGGTGTGTGTGTCTGGGTGTGGGTGGGGTGTGTGTGTCTGGGTGTGTGTGGGGTGTGCGTGACTGGGTGTGGGTGGGGTGTGCGTGACTGGGTGAGGGTGGGGTGTGCGTGACTGGGTGAGGGTGGGGTGTGTGTCTGGGTGTGGGCGGGGTGTGTGTGTCTGGTTGTGGGTGGGGTGTGCATGTCTGGGTGTGGGTGGGGTGTGCGTGTCTGGGTGTGGGTGGGGTGTGTGTGTCTGGGTGTGGGTGTGGTGTGTGTGACTGGATGTGGGTGTGTGTGTCTGGGTGTGGGTGGGGTGTGTGTGACTGGGTGTGGGTGGGGTGTGTGTGACTGGGTGTGGGTGGGGTGTGTGTGACTGGGTGTGGGTGGGGTGTGTGTGTTTGGGTGTGGGTGGGGTGTCTGGTTGTGGGTGAGGTGTGTGTCTGGGTGTGGGTGAGGTGTGTGTGTCTGGGTGTGGGTGAGGTGTGTGTGACTGGGTGTGGCTGGGGTGTGTGTGGGGTGCATGTCTGTGTGTGGGTGGGGTGTGTGTGTCTGGGTGTGGGTGGGGTGTGTGTGCGGTGCGTGTCTGGGTGTGGGTGGGGTGTGTGTGACTGGGTGTGGGTTGGGTGTGTGTGTCTGGGTGTGGGTGGGGTGTGTATCTGGGTGTGGGTGGGGTGTATGTGACTGGGTGTGGGTGGGGTGTGCGTGTCTGGGTGTGGGTGGGGTGTGCGTGTCTGGCTGTGGGTGGGGTGTGTGACTGGGTGTGTGTGGGGTGTGTGTGTCTGGGTGTGTGTGTCTGGGTGTGGGTGGGGTGTGTGTGTCTGGGTGTGGGTGGGGTGTCTGTGTGTGGGTGGGGTGTGTGTGACTGGGTGTGGGTGGGGTGTGTGTGACTGGGTGTGGGTGGGGTGTGTGTGACTGGGTGTGGGTGGGGTGTGTGTGACTGGGTGTGGGTGGGGTGTGTGTGACTGGGTGTGGGAGGGGTGTGTGTGTTTGGGTGTGGGTGGGGTATCTGGGTGTGGGTGGGGTGTGTGTGTCTGGGTTCTGGGTGGGGTGTGTGTGACTGGGTGTGGGTGAAGTGTGTGTGTCTGGGTGTGGGTGAGGTGTGTGTGACTGGGTGTGGCTGGGGTGTGTGTGGGGTGCATGTCTGTGTGTGGGTGGGGTGTGTGTGTCTGGGAGTGGGTGGGGTGTGTGTGCGGTGCGTGTCTGGGTGTGGGTGGGGTGTGTGTGACTGGGTGTGGCTGGGGTGTGTGTGGGGTGCATGTCTGTGTGTGGGTGGGGTGTGTGTGTCTTCGTGTGGGTGGGGTGTGTGTGTCTCGGTGTGGGTGGGGTGTGTGTGTCTGGGTGTGGGTGGTCTGTGTGTGTCAGGGTGTCTGTGGGGTTTGTGTCTGGGTGTGTGTGGGTTGTGTGTCTGGTGTGGGTGAAGTGTGTGTGTCAGGGTGTGGGTGAAGTGTGTGTGTCTGGATGTGGGTGGGGTGTGTGTGTCTGGGTGAGGGTGGGGTGTGTCTGTCTGCGTGTGGGTGGGGTATTTGTGTCTAGGTGTGGGTGGGGTGTGTGTGTCTCGGTGTGGGTGGGGTGTGTGTGTCTGGGTGTGGGTAGTCTGTGTGTGTCAGGGTGTGTGTGGGGTTTGTGTCTGGGTGTGTGTGGGTTGTGTGTCTGAGGGTGGGTGAAGTGTGTGTGTCTGGATGTGGGTGGGGTGTGTGTGTCTGGGTGTGGGTGGGGTGTGTGTGTCTGGGTGTGTGTGGGGTGTGTGTGTCTGGGTCTGGGTGGGGTGTGTGTGTCTGGGTGTGGGTGGTTTGTGCGTGTCTGTGTGTGGGTGAGGTGTGTGTGACTGGGTGAGTGTGGGTTGTGCGTGTCTGGGTGTGGGTGGGGTGTGTGTGTCTGGGTGTGGGTGGGGTGTGTGTGTCTGGGTGTGGGTGGGGTGTGTGTGTGGGTGGTGTGTGTGTGTCTGTGTGTGGGTGGGGTGTGTGTCTCTGGGTGTGGGTGGGGGTGTCTGGGTGTGGGTGGGGTGTGCGTGTCTGCTTGTGGGTGGAGTGTGTGTGTCTGGGTGTGGGTGGGGTCAGTGTGGGTGAGGTGTGTGTCTGGGTGTGGGTGGGGTGTGTCTGGGTGTGGTTGGGTTGTCTGGGTGGGGGTGAGGTATGTGGGTGTGGGTGGGGTGTGTCTGAGGGTGGGTGAAGTGTGTGTGTCCGGATGTGGGTGGGGAGTGTGTGTCTGGGTGTGGGTGGGGTGTGTGTGTCTGGGTCTGGGTGGGGTCTATGTGTCTGGGTGCGGGTGGGGTGTGTGTGTCTGGGTGTGTGTGGGGTTTGTGTCTGGGTGTGTGTGGGTTGTGTGTCTGAGGGTGGGTGAAGTGTGTGTGTCTGGATGTGGGTGGGGTGTGTGTGTCTGGGTGTAGGTGGGGTGTGTGTGTCTGGGTGTGTGTGGGGTGTGTGTGTCTGGGTCTGGGTGGGGTGTGTGTGTCTGGGTGTGGGTGGTTTGTGCGTGTCTGGGTGTGGGTGGGGTGAGCGTGTCTGGGTGTGGGTGGGGTGTGCGTGTCTGGGTGTGGGTGTGGTGTGTGTGTCTGGGAATGGGTGGGGTCTGTGTGTCTGGGTATGTGTGTGTTGTGTGTGTCTGGGTGTGGGTGGGGTGTGTGTCTCGGTGTGGGTGGGGTGTGTGTGTCTGGGTGTGGGTGGTGTGTGTGTGTCTGGGTGTGGGTGCGGTGTGTGTGACTGGGTGTGGGTGCGGTGTGTATGTTTGGGTGTGGGTGGGGTGTGTGTGACTGGGTGTGGGTGCGGTGTGTGTGACTGGGTGAGTGTGAGTTGTGCGTGTCTGGGTGTGGGTTGGGTGTGTGTGTCTGGGTGTGGGTGGGGTGTGTATGTGGGTGGGGTGTGTGTGTCTGGGTGTGGGTGGGGTGTGTGTGTCTGGGTGTGGGTGGGGGAGTCTGGGTGTGGTTGGGGTGTGAGTGTCTGGTTGTGGGTGGAGTGTGTGTGTCTGGGTGTGGGTGGGGTCAGTGTTTCTGGGTGTGGGTGGGGTGTGTGTCTGGGTGTGGGTGGGGTGTGTCTGAGGGTGGGTGAAGTGTGTGTGTCTGGATGTGGGTGGGGTGTGTGTGTCTGGGTGTGGGTGGGGTGTGTGTGTCTGGGTCTGGGTGGGGTCTATGTGTCTGGGTGTGGGTGGGGTGTGTGTGTCTGGGTGTGGGTGGTGTGTGTGTGCCTGGGTGTGGGTGCATTGTCTGGGTGAGGGTAGGGTGTGTGTGTCTGGGTGTGGGTGGGGTGTGTGTCTGGGTGTGGGTGGGGTGTGTGTGTCTGGGTGTGGGTGGGTTGTGTGTGTCTGGGTGTGGGTGGGCTGTGTGTGTCTGGGTGTGGGTGGTTTGTGTGTGTCTGGGTGTGGGTGGGGTGTCTGGGTGTGGGTGGGGGGTGAGTGTCTGGGTGTGCGTGGGGTGTGTGTGTCTGGGTGTGGGTGGGGTGTCTGGGTATGGGTGGGGTGTATATGTCTGGGAGTAGGTGGGGTTTGTGTGTCTGGGTGTGGGTGGGGTGTGTGTGTCTTGGTGTGGGTGGGGTGTGTGTTTGCGTGTGGGTGCGGTGTGTGTGTCTGGGTGTGGATGGGTTGTCTGGGTGTGGGTTAGGTGTGTGTCTGGTTGTGGGTGGGTTGTGTGGGTGTGGGTGGGGTGTGTGTGTCTCGGTGTGGGTGGGGTGTGTGTGTCTGGGTGTGGGTGGTCTGTGTGTGTCAGGGTGTCTGTGGGGTTTGTGTCTGGGTGTGTGTGGGTTGTGTGTCTGGTGTGGGTGAAGTGTGTGTGTCAGGGTGTGGGTGAAGTGTGTGTGTCTGGATGTGGGTGGGGTGTGTGTGTCTGGGTGAGGGTGGGGTGTGTCTGTCTGCGTGTGGGTGGGCTATTTGTGTCTAGGTGTGGGTGGGGTGTGTGTGTCTCGGTGTGGGTGGGGTGTGTGTGTCTGGGTGTGGGTAGTCTGTGTGTGTCAGGGTGTGTGTGGGATTTGTGTCTGGGTGTGTGTGGGTTGTGTGTCTGAGGGTGGGTGAAGTGTGTGTGTCTGGATGTGGGTGGGGTGTGTGTGTCTGGGTGTGGGTGGGGTGTGTGTGTCTGGGTGTGTGTGGGGTGTGTGTGTCTGGGTCTGGGTGGGGTGTGTGTGTCTGGGTGTGGGTGGTTTGTGCGTGTCTGTGTGTGGGTGAGGTGTGTGTGACTGGGTGAGTGTGGGTTGTGCGTGTCTGGGTGTGGGTGGGGTGTGTGTGTCTGGGTGTGGGTGGGGTGTGTGTGTGGGTGGGGTGTGTGTGTCTGTGTGTGGGTGGGGTGTGTGTCTCTGGGTGTGGGTGGGGGTGTCTGGGTGTGGGTGGGGTGTGCGTGTCTGCTTGTGGGTGGAGTGTGTGTGTCTGAGTGTGGGTGGGGTCAGTGTGGGTGAGGTGTGTGTCTGGGTGTGGGTGGGGTGTGTCTGGGTGTGGTTGGGTTGTCTGGGTGGGGGTGAGGTATGTGGGTGTGGGTGGGGTGTGTCTGAGGGTGGGTGAAGTGTGTGTGTCCGGATGTGGGTGGGGAGTGTGTGTCTGGGTGTGGGTGGGGTGTGTGTGTCTGGGTCTGGGTGGGGTCTATGTGTCTGGGTGCGGGTGGGGTGTGTGTGTCTGGGTGTGTGTGGGGTTTGTGTCTGGGTGTGTGTGGGTTGTGTGTCTGAGGGTGGGTGAAGTGTGTGTGTCTGGATGTGGGTGGGGTGTGTGTGTCTGGGTGTAGGTGGGGTGTGTGTGTCTGGGTGTGTGTGGGGTGTGTGTGTCTGGGTCTGGGTGGGGTGTGTGTGTCTGGGTGTGGGTGGTTTGTGCGTGTCTGGGTGTGGGTGGGGTGAGCGTGTCTGGGTGTGGGTGGGGTGTGCGTGTCTGGGTGTGGGTGTGGTGTGTGTGTCTGGGAATGGGTGGGGTCTGTGTGTCTGGGTATGTGTGTGTTGTGTGTGTCTGGGTGTGGGTGGGGTGTGTGTCTCGGTGTGGGTGGGGTGTGTGTGTCTGGGTGTGGGTGGTGTGTGTGTGTCTGGGTGTGGGTGCGGTGTGTGTGACTGGGTGTGGGTGCGGTGTGTATGTTTGGGTGTGGGTGGGGTGTGTGTGACTGGGTGTGGGTGCGGTGTGTGTGACTGGGTGAGTGTGAGTTGTGCGTGTCTGGGTGTGGGTTGGGTGTGTGTGTCTGGGTGTGGGTGGGGTGTGTATGTGGGTGGGGTGTGTGTGTCTGGGTGTGGGTGGGGTGTGTGTGTCTGGGTGTGGGTGGGGGAGTCTGGGTGTGGTTGGGGTGTGAGTGTCTGGTTGTGGGTGGAGTGTGTGTGTCTGGGTGTGGGTGGGGTCAGTGTTTCTGGGTGTGGGTGGGGTGTGTGTCTGGGTGTGGGTGGGGTGTGTCTGAGGGTGGGTGAAGTGTGTGTGTCTGGATGTGGGTGGGGTGTGTGTGTCTGGGTGTGGGTGGGGTGTGTGTGTCTGGGTCTGGGTGGGGTCTATGTGTCTGGGTATGGGTGGGGTGTGTTTGTCTGGGTGTGGGTGGTGTGTGTGTGCCTGGGTGTGGGTGCATTGTCTGGGTGAGGGTAGGGTGTGTGTGTCTGGGTGTGGGTGGGGTGTGTGTCTGGGTGTGGGTGGGGTGTGTGTGTCTGGGTGTGGGTGGGTTGTGTGTGTCTGGGTGTGGGTGGGCTGTGTGTGTCTGGGTGTGGGTGGTTTGTGTGTGTCTGGGTGTGGGTGGGGTGTCTGGGTGTGGGTGGGGGGTGTGTGTCTGGGTGTGCGTGGGGTGTGTGTGTCTGGGTGTGGGTGGGGTGTCTGGGTATGGGTGGGGTGTATATGTCTGGGAGTAGGTGGGGTTTGTGTGTCTGGGTGTGGGTGGGGTGTGTGTGTCTTGGTGTGGGTGGGGTGTGTGTTTGCGTGTGGGTGCGGTGTGTGTGTCTGGGTGTGGATGGGTTGTCTGGGTGTGGGTTAGGTGTGTGTCTGGTTGTGGGTGGGTTGTGTGGGTGTGGGTGGGGTGTGCGAGTCTGGGTGTGGCTGGGGTGTGTGTGACTGGGTGTGGGTGGGATGTGCGTGACTGGGTGAGGGTGGGGAGTGCGTGTCTGTGTGTGGGTGGGGTGTGTGTGTCTGGGTGTGGGTGGGGTGTGTGACTGGGCGTGCGTGGGGTGTGTGTGTCTGGGTGTGTGTGTCTGGATGTGGGTGGGGTGTGTGTGTCTGGGTGTGGGTGGGGTGTGTGTGTCTGGGTTTGGGTGGGGTGTGCGTGTCTGGGTGTGGGTGAGGTGTGTGTCTGGGTGTGGGTGGGATGTGCGTGTTTGGGTGTGGGTGGGGTGTCTTGGTGTGGATGGGGTGTGTGTGTCTGGGTGTGGGTGGGGTGTGTGTTTCTGGGTGTGGATGGGGTGTGCGTGTCTGAGTGGGGTTGGGGGGTGTGTGTCAGGGTGTGGGTGGGATGTCTGGGTGTGGGTGGGGTGTGTGTGACTGGATGTGGGTGGGATATGTGTGTCTGGGTGTGGGTGGGGTGACTGGGTGTGGGTGGGGTGTGTGTGACTGGGTGTGGGTGGGGTGTGTGTGTCTGGGTGTGGGTGGGGTGTGTGTGTCTGGGTGTGGGTGGGGTGTGTGTGTCTGGGTGTGGTTGGGGCGTGTGTGTCTGGGTGTGGGTGGGGCGTGTGTGTCTGGGTGTTGGTGGGGTGTGTGTGTCTGGGTGTGGGTGGGGTGTGTGTGGCTGGGTTCTGGGTGGGGTGTGTGTGACTGGGTGTGGGTAAGGTGTGTGTGTCTGGGTGTGGGTGGGGTGTGCGTGCGGTGCGTGTCTGGGTGTGGGTGGGGTGTGTCTGTCTGTGTCTGGGTGGGGTGTGTGTGTCTCGGTGTGGGTGGGGTGTGTGTGTCTGGGTGTGGGTGGTCAGTGTGTGTCAGGGAGTGTGTGGGGTTTGTGTCAGGGTGTGTGTGGTTTGTGTGTCTGGGTGTGGGTGAAGTGTGTGTGTCTGGGTGTGGGTGGGGTGTGTGTGTCTGGATGAGGGTGGGGTGTGTGTGTCTGGGTGTGGGTGGGGTGTGTGTGACTGGATGTGGGTGGGGTGTGTATCTGGGTGTGGGTAGGGTGGGCGTGTCTGGGTGTGGGTGGGGTGTGCGTGTCTGGGTATGGGTGGGATGTGCGTGACTGGGTGTGGGTGGGGTGTGCGTGTCTGGGTGTGGGTGGGGTGTGCGTGTCTGGGTGTTGGTGGGGTGTTGTGACTGGGTGTGTGTGGGGTGTGTGTGTCTGGGTGTGTGTGTCTGGGTGTGGGTGGGGTGTGCGTGACTGGGTGAGGGTGGGGTGTGTGTGACTGGGTGAGGGTGGGGTGTGTGTCTGGGTGTGGTTGGGAGGTGTGTGTCTGGGTGTGGGTGGGGTGTTTGTGTCTGGGTGTGGGTGGGGTGTGCGTGTCTGGGTGTGGGTGGGGTGTGCGTGTCTGGGTGTGGGTGGGGTGTGCGTGTCTGGGTGTGGGTGGTGTGTGCGTGACTGTGTGTGGGTGGGGTGAGCGTGTCTGGGTGTGGATGGGGTGTGCGTGTCTGGGTGTGGGTGGGGTCTTTGTGCCTGGGTGTGGGTGGGGCGTGTGTGTCTGGGTGTGGGTGGGGTCTGTGTGTCTGGGTATGGGTGTGGTGTGTGTGTCTGGGTGTGGGTGGGGTGTGTGTCTGGTTGTGGTTGGGGTGTGTGTTTGGGTGTGGGTGGGAGGTGTGTGTCTGGATGTGGGTGGGGTGTGTGTGTCTGGGTGTGGGTGGGGTGTGCGTGTCTGGGTGTGGGTGGGGTGAGCGTGTCTGGGTGTGGGCGGGGTGTGCGTGTCTGGGTGTGGGTGGGGCGTGCGTGACTGGGTGTGGGTGGGGTGTGCGTGACTGGGTGAGGGTGGGGTGTGCGTGTCTGTGTGTGGGTGGGGTGTGTGTGTCTGGGTGTGGGTGGGGTGTGTGACTGGGTGTGCGTGGGGTGTGTGTGTCTGGGTGTGTGTGTCTGGATGTGGGTGGGGTGTGTGTGTCTGGGTGTGGGTGGGGTGTGTGTGTCTGGGTGTGGGTGGGGTGTGTGTGTCTGGGTGTGGGTGGGGTGTGCGTGTCTGGGTGTGGGTGAGGTGTGCGTGTCTGGGTGTGGGTGAGGTGTGTGTCTGGGTGTGGGTGGGATGTGTGTGTTTGGGTGTGGGTGGGGTGTCTTGGTGTGGATGGTGTGTGTGTGTCTGGGTGTGGGTGGGGTGTGTGTTTCTGGGTGTGGATGGTGTGTGTGTGTCTGAGTGGGGTTGGGGAGTGTGTGTCAGGGTGTGGGTGGGATGTCTGGGTGTGGGTGGGGTGTGTGTGACTGGATGTGGGTGGGATATGTGTGTCTGGGTGTGGGTGCGGTGACTGGGTGTGGGTGGGGTGTGTGTGACTGGGTGAGGGTGCGATTTGTGTGTCTGGGTGTGGGTGGGGTGTGTGTGTCTGGGTGTGGGTGGGGTGTCTGGGTGTGGGTGGGGTGTGTGTGGCTGGGTTCTGGGTGGGGTGTGTGTGACTGTGTGTGGGTAAGGTGTGTGTGTCTGGGTGTGGGTGGGGTGTGTGTGCGGTGCGTGTCTGGGTGTGGGTGGGGTGTGTGTGTCTGTGTCTGGGTGGGGTGTGTGTGTCTCGGTGAGGGTGGGGTGTGTGTGTCTGGGTGTGGGTGGTCAGTGTGTGTCAGGGAGTGTGTGGGGTTTGTGTCAGGGTGTGTGTGTGTTGTGTGTCTGGGTGTGGGTGAAGTGTGTGTGTCTGGGTGTGGGTGGGGTGTGTGTGTCTGGATGAGGGTGGGGTGTGTGTGTTTGGGTGTGGGTGGGGTGTGTGTGTCTGGATGAGGGTGGGGTGTGTGTGTCTGGGTGTGGGTGGGGTGTGTGTGTCTGGGTGTGGGTGGGGTGTGTGTGTCTGGGTGTGGGTGGGGTGTGTGTGTCTGCGTGTGGGTGGGGTGTGTGTGTCTCGGTGTGGGTGGGGTGTGTGTGTCTGATGTGGGTGGGGTGTGTGTGTCTGGGTCTGGGTGGGGTCTGTGTGTCTGGGTATGTGTGGGGTGTGTGTGTCTGGGTGTGGGTGGGGTGTGTGTCTCGGTGTGGGTGGGGTGTGTGTGTCTGGGTGTGGGTGGTGTGTGTGTGTCTGGGGGTGGGTGGGGTGCCTGGGTGTGGGTGGGGTGTGTGTGTCTGGGTGTGGGTGGGGTGTGTGTGACTGGGTGTGGGTGCGGTGTGTATGTCTGGGTGTGGGTGGGGTGTGTGTGACTGGGTGTGGATGAGGTGTGTGTGACTGGGTGAGTGTGGGGTGTGCGTGTCTGGGTGTGGGTGGGGTGTGTGTGTCTGGGTGTGGGTGGGGTGTGTGTGTCTTTGTGTGTGTGGTTTGTGTGTGTCTGGGTGTGGGTGGGACGTCTGGGTGTTGGTGGAGTGTGTGTGTCTGGGTGTGGGTGGGGTGTCTGGGTATGGGTGGGGTGTGTGTGTCTGGGTGTGGGTGCGGTGTGTGTGACTGGGTGTGGGTGGGGTGTGCGTGTCTGGGTGTGGGTGGGGTGTGGGTGGGGTGTCTGGGTGTGGGTGGGGTTTCTGGTTGTGGGTTGGGTGTGTGTGTCTGGGTGTGGGTGGGGTGTGTGCGCATGGGTGTGGATGGGGTGTGTGTGTCTAGGTGTGGGTGGGGTGTGTGGGTATGGGTGGGGTGTGTGTGTCTGGGTGTGGGTGGAGTGTGTGTGTCTGGGTGTGGGTGGGGTGTGTGTGACTGGGTGTGGGTGGGGTGTGTGTGTCTGAGTGTGGGTGGGGTGTGTGTGACTGGGTGTGGGTGGGGTGTGTATCTGGGTGTGGGTGGGGTGGGCGTGTCTGGGTGTGGGTGGGGTGTGCGTGTCTGGGTGTTGGTGGGGTGTGCGTGTCTGGGTGTGGGTGGGGTGTATGCGACTGGGTGTGGGTGGGATGTGCGTGACTGGGTGTGGGTGGGGTGTGCGTGTCTGGGTGTGGGTGGGGTGTGCGTGTCTGGGTGTGGGTGGTGTGTGTGACTGGGTGTGTGTGGGGTGTGTGTGTCTGGGTGTGTGTGTCTGGGTGTGGGTGGGGTGTGCGCGTCTGGGTGTGGGTGGGGTGTGCGTGACTGGGTGTGGGTGGGGTGTGCGTGACTGGGTGAGGGTTGGGTGTGCGTGACTGGGTGAGGGTGGGGTGTGTGTCTGGGTGTGGTTGGGAGGTGTGTGTCTGGGTGTGGGTGGGGTGTGTGTGTCTGGGTGTGGGTGGGGTGTGCGTGTCTGGGTGTGGGTGGGGTGTGCGTGTCTGGGTGTAGGTGGGGTGTGCGTGTTTGGGTGTGGGTGGGGTGTGTGTGACTGGGTATGGGTGGGGTGTGCGTGACTGTGTGTGGGTGGGGTGTGCGTATCTGGGTGTGGGTGGGGTGTGTGTGTCTGGGTGTGGGTGGGGTGTGTGACTGGGTGTGCGTGGGGTGTGTGTGTCTGGGTGTGTGTGTCTGGGTGTGGGTGGGGTGTGTGTGTCTGGGTTTGGGTGGGGTGTGTGTGTCTGGGTGAGGGTGGGGTGTGTGTGTCTGGGTGTGGGTGGGGTGTGCGTGTCTGGGTGTGGGTGGGGTGTGCGTGTCTGGGTGTGGGTGGGGTGTGTGTGTCTAGGTGAGGGTGGTGTGTGTGATTGGGTGTGGGTGGGATGTGAGTGCCTGGGTGTTGGTGGGGTGTGTGTGTCTGGGTGTGGATGGGGTGTGTGTGTCTGAGTGGGGTTGGGGGGTGTGTGTCAGGGTTTGGGAGGGGTGTTTGTATGTGGGTGGGGTGTGCGTGTCTGGGTGTGGGTGTGGTGTGTGTGACTGGATGTGGGTGTGTGTGTCTGGGTGTGGGTGGGGTGTGTGTGACTGGGTGTGGGTGGGGTGTGTGTGACTGGGTGTGGGTGGGGTGTATGTGAATGGGTGTGGCTGGGGTGTGTGTGTTTGGGTGTGGGTGGGGTGTCTGGGTGTGGGTGAGGTGTGTGTCTGGGTGTGGGTGGGGTGTGTGTGTCTGGGTGTGGGTGGGGTGTGTGTGTCTGGGTGTGGGTGGGATGTGTGTGTCTGGGTGTGGGTGGGGTGTGTGTGTCTTGGTGTGGATGGGGTGTGTGTGTCTGAGTGGGTTTGGGGGGTGTGTGTCAGGGTGTGGGTGGGGTGTCTGGGTGTGGGTGGGGTGTGTGTGTCTGGGTGTGGGTGTGGTGTGTGTGACTGGATGTGGGTGTGTGTGTCTGGGTGTGGGTGGGGTGTCTGGGTGTGGGTGGGGTGTGTGTGACTGGGTGTGGGTGGGGTGTGTGTGACTGGGTGTCGGTGGGGTGTGTGTGACTGGGTGTGGGTGGGGTGTGTGTGACTGGGTGTGGGTGGGGTGTGTGTGTTTGGGTGTGGGTGGGGTATCTGGGTGTGGGTGGGGTGTGTGTGTCTGGGTTCTGGGTGGGGTGTGTGTGACTGGGTGTGGGTGAGGTGTGTGTGTCTGGGTGTGGGTGAGGTGTGTGTGACAGGGTGTGGCTGGGGGGTGTGTGGTGTGCATGCCTGTGTGTGGGTGGAGTGTGTGTGTCTGGGTGTGGGTGGGGTGTGTGTGCGGTGCGTGTCTGGGTGTGGGTGGGGTGTGTGTGACTGGGTGTGGGTGGGGTGTGTATCCGGGTGTGGGTGGGGTGTGTCTGTCTGGGTGTGGGTGGGGTGTGTCTGTCTGGGAGTGGGTGGGGTGGGCGGGTCTGGGTGTGGGTGTGGTGTGCGTGTCTGGGTGTGGGTGGGGTGTGCGTGTCTGGGTGTGGGTGGGGTGCATGTGACTGGGTGTGGGTGGGATGTGCGTGACTGGGTGTGGGTGGGGTGTGCGTATCTGGGTGTGGGTGAGGTGTGCGTGTCTGGGTGTGGGTGGGGTGTGTGACTGGGTGTGTGTGGGGTGTGTGTGTCTGGGTGTGTGTGTCTGGGTGTGGGTGGGGTGTGTGTGTCTGGGTGTGGGTGGGGTGTGCGTGACTGGGTGTGGGTGGGGTGTGCGTGACTGGGTGAGGGTGGGGTGTGCGTGACTGGGTGAGGGTGGGGTGTGTGTCTGGGTGTGGGTGGGGTGTGTGTGACTGGGTGTGGGTGGGGTGTGTGTGACTGGGTGTGGGTGGGGTGTGTGTGTCTGGGTGTGGGTGGGGTGTGTGTGTCTGGGTGTGGGCGGGGTGTGTGTGTCTGGTTGTGGGTGGGGTGTGCGTGTCTGGGTGTGGGTGGGGTGTGCGTGTCTGGGTGTGGCTGGGGTGTGTGTGTCTGGGTGTGGGTGGGGTGTGTGTGACTGGATGTGGGTGTGTGTGTCTGGGTGTGGGTGGGGTGTGTGTGACTGGGTGTGGGTGGGGTGTGTGTGACTGGGTGTGGGTGGGGTGTGTGTGACTGGGTGTGGGTGGGGTGTGTGTGTTTGGGTGTGGGTGGGGTGTCTGGGTGTGGGTGAGGTGTGTGTCTGGGTGTGGGTGAGGTGTGTGTCTGGGTGTGGGTGAGGTGTGTGTGTCTGGGTGTGGGTGAGGTGTGTGTGACTGGGTGTGGCTGGGGTGTGTGTGGGGTGCATGTCTGTGTGTGGGTGGGGTGTGTGTGTCTGGGTGTGGGTGGGGTGTGTGTGCGGTGCGTGTCTGGGTGTGGGTGGGGTGTGTGTGACTGGGTGTGGGTGGGGTGTGTGTGTCTGGGTGTGGGTGGGGTGTGTATCTGGGTGTGGGTGGGGTGTATGTGACTGGGTGTGGGTGGGATGTGTGTGACTGGGTGTGGGTGGGGTGTGCGTGTCTGGGTGTGGGTGGGGTGTGCGTGTCTGGGTGTGGGTGGGGTGTGTGACTGGGTGTGTGTGGGGTGTGTGTGTCTGGGTGTGTGTGTCTGGGTGTGGGTGGGGTGTGTGTGTCTGGGTGTGGGTGGAGTGTCTGGGTGTGGGTGGGGTGTGTGTGTCTGGGTGTGGGTGTGGTGTGTGTTACTGGATGTGGTTGTGTGTGTCTGGGTGTGGGTGGGGTGCCTGGGTGTGGGTGGGGTGTGTGTGACTGGGTGTGGGTGGGGTGTGTGTGACTGGGTGTGGGTGGGGTGTGTGTGACTGGGTGTGGGTGGGGTGTGTGTGACTGGGTGTGGGTGGGGTGTGTGTGTTTGGGTGTGGGTGGGGTATCTGGGTGTGGGTGGGGTGTGTGTGTCTGGGTTCTGGGTGGGGTGTGTGTGACTGTGTGTGGGTGAGGTGTGTGTGTCTGGGTGTGGGTGAGGTGTATGTGACTGGGTGTGGCTGGGGTGTGTGTGGGGTGCATGTCTGTGTGTGGGTGGGGTGTGTGTGTCTGGGAGTGGGTGGGGTGTGTGTGCGGTGCGTGTCTGGGTGTGGGTGGGGTGTGTGTGACTGGGTGTGGCTGGGGTGTGTGTGGGGTGCATGTCTGTGTGTGGGTGGGGTGTGTGTGTCTTCGTGTGGGTGGGGTGTGTGTGTCTCGGTGTGGATGGGGTGTGTGTGTCTGGGTGTGGATGGTCTGTGTGTGTCAGGGTGTCTGTGGGGATTGTGTCTGGGTGTGTGTGGGTTGTGTGTCTGGTGTGGGTGAAGTGTGTGTGTCAGGGTGTGGGTGAAGTGTGTGTGTCTGGATGTGGGTGGGGTGTGTGTGTCTGGGTGAGGGTGGGGTGTGTCTGTCTGCGTGTGGGTGGGGTATTTGTGTCTAGGTGTGGGTGGGGTGTGTGTGTCTCGGTGTGGGTGGGGTGTGTGTGTCTGGGTGTGGGTAGTCTGTGTGTGTCAGGGTGTGTGTGGGGTTTGTGTCTGGGTGTGTGTGGGTTGTGTGTCTGAGGGTGGGTGAAGTGTGTGTGTCTGGATGTGGGTGGGGTGTGTGTGTCTGGGTGTAGGTGGGGTGTGTGTGTCTGGGTGTGTGTGGGGTGTGTGTGTCTGGGTGTGGGTGGGGTGTGTGTGTGGGTGGGGTGTGTGTGTCTGTGTGTGGGTGGGGTGTGTGTGTCTGTGTGTGGGTGGGGGTGTCTGGGTGTGGGTGGGGTGTGCGTGTCTGCTTGTGGGTGAGGTGTGTGTCTGGGTGTGGGTGGGGTGTGTCTGGGTGTGGTTGGGTTGTCTGGGTGGGGGTGAGGTATGTGGGTGTGGGTGGGGTGTGTCTGAGGGTGGGTGAAGTGTGTGTGTCCGGATGTGGGTGGGGAGTGTGTGTCTGGGTGTGGGTGGGGTGTGTGTGTCTGGGTCTGGGTGGGGTCTATGTGTCTGGGTGCGGGTGGGGTGTGTGTGTCTGGGTGTGTGTGGGGTTTGTGTCTGGGTGTGTGTGGGTTGTGTGTCTGAGGGTGGGTGAAGTGTGTGTGTCTGGATGTGGGTGGGGTGTGTGTGTCTGGGTGTAGGTGGGGTGTGTGTGTCTGGGTGTGTGTGGGGTGTGTGTGTCTGGGTCTGGGTGGGGTGTGTGTGTCTGGGTGTGGGTGGTTTGTGCGTGTCTGGGTGTGGGTGGGGTGAGCGTGTCTGGGTGTGGGTGGGGTGTGCGTGTCTGGGTGTGGGTGTGGTGTGTGTGTCTGGGAATGGGTGGGGTCTGTGTGTCTGGGTATGTGTGTGTTGTGTGTGTCTGGGTGTGGGTGGGGTGTGTGTCTCGGTGTGGGTGGGGTGTGTGTGTCTGGGTGTGGGTGGTGTGTGTGTGTCTGGGTGTGGGTGTGGTGTGTGTGACTGGGTGTGGGTGCGGTGTGTATGTTTGGGTGTGGGTGGGGTGTGTGTGACTGGGTGTGGGTGCGGTGTGTGTGACTGGGTGAGTGTGAGTTGTGCGTGTCTGGGTGTGGGTTGGGTGTGTGTGTCTGGGTGTGGGTGGGGTGTGTATGTGGGTGGGGTGTGTGTGTCTGGGTGTGGGTGGGGTGTGTGTGTCTGGGTGTGGGTGGGGGAGTCTGGGTGTGGTTGGGGTGTGAGTGTCTGGTTGTGGGTGGAGTGTGTGTGTCTGGGTGTGGGTGGGGTCAGTGTTTCTGGGTGTGGGTGGGGTGTGTGTCTGGGTGTGGGTGGGGTGTGTCTGAGGGTGGGTGAAGTGTGTGTGTCTGGATGTGGGTGGGGTGTGTGTGTCTGGGTGTGGGTGGGGTGTGTGTGTCTGGGTCTGGGTGGGGTCTATGTGTCTGGGTGTGGGTGGGGTGTGTGTGTCTGGGTGTGGATGGGGTGTGTGTGTCTGAGTGGGGTTGGGGGGTGTGTGTCAGGGTTTGGGAGGGGTGTTTGTATGTGGGTGGGGTGTGCGTGTCTGGGTGTGGGTGTGGTGTGTGTGACTGGATGTGGGTGTGTGTGTCTGGGTGTGGGTGGGGTGTGTGTGACTGGGTGTGGGTGGGGTGTGTGTGACTGGGTGTGGGTGGGGTGTATGTGAATGGGTGTGGCTGGGGTGTGTGTGTTTGGGTGTGGGTGGGGTGTCTGGGTGTGGGTGAGGTGTGTGTCTGGGTGTGGGTGGGGTGTGTGTGTCTGGGTGTGGGTGGGGTGTGTGTGTCTGGGTGTGGGTGGGATGTGTGTGTCTGGGTGTGGGTGGGGTGTGTGTGTCTTGGTGTGGATGGGGTGTGTGTGTCTGAGTGGGTTTGGGGGGTGTGTGTCAGGGTGTGGGTGGGGTGTCTGGGTGTGGGTGGGGTGTGTGTGTCTGGGTGTGGGTGTGGTGTGTGTGACTGGATGTGGGTGTGTGTGTCTGGGTGTGGGTGGGGTGTCTGGGTGTGGGTGGGGTGTGTGTGACTGGGTGTGGGTGGGGTGTGTGTGACTGGGTGTCGGTGGGGTGTGTGTGACTGGGTGTGGGTGGGGTGTGTGTGACTGGGTGTGGGTGGGGTGTGTGTGTTTGGGTGTGGGTGGGGTATCTGGGTGTGGGTGGGGTGTGTGTGTCTGGGTTCTGGGTGGGGTGTGTGTGACTGGGTGTGGGTGAGGTGTGTGTGTCTGGGTGTGGGTGAGGTGTGTGTGACAGGGTGTGGCTGGGGGGTGTGTGGTGTGCATGCCTGTGTGTGGGTGGAGTGTGTGTGTCTGGGTGTGGGTGGGGTGTGTGTGCGGTGCGTGTCTGGGTGTGGGTGGGGTGTGTGTGACTGGGTGTGGGTGGGGTGTGTATCTGGGTGTGGGTGGGGTGTGTCTGTCTGGGAGTGGGTGGGGTGGGCGGGTCTGGGTGTGGGTGTGGTGTGCGTGTCTGGGTGTGGGTGGGGTGTGCGTGTCTGGGTGTGGGTGGGGTGCATGTGACTGGGTGTGGGTGGGATGTGCGTGACTGGGTGTGGGTGGGGTGTGCGTATCTGGGTGTGGGTGAGGTGTGCGTGTCTGGGTGTGGGTGGGGTGTGTGACTGGGTGTGTGTGGGGTGTGTGTGTCTGGGTGTGTGTTTCTGGGTGTGGGTGGGGTGTGTGTGTCTGGGTGTGGGTGGGGTGTGCGTGACTGGGTGTGGGTGGGGTGTGCGTGACTGGGTGAGGGTGGGGTGTGCGTGACTGGGTGAGGGTGGGGTGTGTGTCTGGGTGTGGTTGGGAGGTGTGTGTCTGGGTGTGGGTGGGGTGTGTGTGTCTGGGTGTGGGCGGGGTGTGTGTGTCTGGTTGTGGGTGGGGTGTGCGTGTCTGGGTGTGGGTGGGGTGTGCGTGTCTGGGTGTGGGTGGGGTGTGTGTGTCTGGGTGTGGGTGTGGTGTGTGTGACTGGATGTGGGTGTGTGTGTCTGGGTGTGGGTGGGGTGTGTGTGACTGGGTGTGGGTGGGGTGTGTGTGACTGGGTGTGGGTGGGGTGTGTGTGACTGGGTGTGGGTGGGGTGTGTGTGTTTGGGTGTGGGTGGGGTGTCTGGGTGTGGGTGAGGTGTGTGTCTGGGTGTGGGTGAGGTGTGTGTCGGGTGTGGGTGAGGTGTGTGTGTCTGGGTGTGGGTGAGGTGTGTGTGACTGGGTGTGGCTGGGGTGTGTGTGGGGTGCATGTCTGTGTGTGGGTGGGGTGTGTGTGTCTGGGTGTGGGTGGGGTGTGTGTGCGGTGCGTGTCTGGGTGTGGGTGGGGTGTGTGTGACTGGGTGTGGGTGGGGTGTGTGTGTCTGGGTGTGGGTGGGGTGTGTATCTGGGTGTGGGTGGGGTGTATGTGACTGGGTGTGGGTGGGATGTGCGTGACTGGGTGTGGGTGGGGTGTGCGTGTCTGGGTGTGGGTGGGGTGTGCGTGTCTGGGTGTGGGTGGGGTGTGTGACTGGGTGTGTGTGGGGTGTGTGTGTCTGGGTGTGTGTGTCTGGGTGTGGGTGGGGTGTGTGTGTCTGGGTGTGGGTGGAGTGTCTGGGTGTGGGTGGGGTGTGTGTGTCTGGGTGTGGGTGTGGTGTGTGTTACTGGATGTGGTTGTGTGTGTCTGGGTGTGGGTGGGGTGTCTGGGTGTGGGTGGGGTGTGTGTGACTGGGTGTGGGTGGGGTGTGTGTGACTGGGTGTGGGTGGGGTGTGTGTGACTGGGTGTGGGTGGGGTGTGTGTGACTGGGTGTGGGTGGGGTGTGTGTGTTTGGGTGTGGGTGGGGTATCTGGGTGTGGGTGGGGTGTGTGTGTCTGGGTTCTGGGTGGGGTGTGTGTGACTGTGTGTGGGTGAGGTGTGTGTGTCTGGGTGTGGGTGAGGTGTATGTGACTGGGTGTGGCTGGGGTGTGTGTGGGGTGCATGTCTGTGTGTGGGTGGGGTGTGTGTGTCTGGGAGTGGGTGGGGTGTGTGTGCGGTGCGTGTCTGGGTGTGGGTGGGGTGTGTGTGACTGGGTGTGGCTGGGGTGTGTGTGGGGTGCATGTCTGTGTGTGGGTGGGGTGTGTGTGTCTTCGTGTGGGTGGGGTGTGTGTGTCTCGGTGTGGATGGGGTGTGTGTGTCTGGGTGTGGATGGTCTGTGTGTGTCAGGGTGTCTGTGGGGATTGTGTCTGGGTGTGTGTGGGTTGTGTGTCTGGTGTGGGTGAAGTGTGTGTGTCAGGGTGTGGGTGAAGTGTGTGTGTCTGGATGTGGGTGGGGTGTGTGTGTCTGGGTGAGGGTGGGGTGTGTCTGTCTGCGTGTGGGTGGGGTATTTGTGTCTAGGTGTGGGTGGGGTGTGTGTGTCTCGGTGTGGGTGGGGTGTGTGTGTCTGGGTGTGGGTAGTCTGTGTGTGTCAGGGTGTGTGTGGGGTTTGTGTCTGGGTGTGTGGGTTGTGTGTCTGAGGGTGGGTGAAGTGTGTGTGTCTGGATGTGGGTGGGGTGTGTGTGTCTGGGTGTAGGTGGGGTGTGTGTGTCTGGGTGTGTGTGGGGTGTGTGTGTCTGGGTGTGGGTGGGGTGTGTGTGTGGGTGGGGTGTGTGTGTCTGTGTGTGGGTGGGGTGTGTGTGTCTGTGTGTGGGTGGGGGTGTCTGGGTGTGGGTGGGGTGTGCGTGTCTGCTTGTGGGTGAGGTGTGTGTCTGGGTGTGGGTGGGGTGTGTCTGGGTGTGGTTGGGTTGTCTGGGTGGGGGTGAGGTATGTGGGTGTGGGTGGGGTGTGTCTGAGGGTGGGTGAAGTGTGTGTGTCCGGATGTGGGTGGGGAGTGTGTGTCTGGGTGTGGGTGGGGTGTGTGTGTCTGGGTCTGGGTGGGGTCTATGTGTCTGGGTGCGGGTGGGGTGTGTGTGTCTGGGTGTGTGTGGGGTTTGTGTCTGGGTGTGTGTGGGTTGTGTGTCTGAGGGTGGGTGAAGTGTGTGTGTCTGGATGTGGGTGGGGTGTGTGTGTCTGGGTGTAGGTGGGGTGTGTGTGTCTGGGTGTGTGTGGGGTGTGTGTGTCTGGGTCTGGGTGGGGTGTGTGTGTCTGGGTGTGGGTGGTTTGTGCGTGTCTGGGTGTGGGTGGGGTGAGCGTGTCTGGGTGTGGGTGGGGTGTGCGTGTCTGGGTGTGGGTGTGGTGTGTGTGTCTGGGAATGGGTGGGGTCTGTGTGTCTGGGTATGTGTGTGTTGTGTGTGTCTGGGTGTGGGTGGGGTGTGTGTCTCGGTGTGGGTGGGGTGTGTGTGTCTGGGTGTGGGTGGTGTGTGTGTGTCTGGGTGTGGGTGTGGTGTGTGTGACTGGGTGTGGGTGCGGTGTGTATGTTTGGGTGTGGGTGGGGTGTGTGTGACTGGGTGTGGGTGCGGTGTGTGTGACTGGGTGAGTGTGAGTTGTGCGTGTCTGGGTGTGGGTTGGGTGTGTGTGTCTGGGTGTGGGTGGGGTGTGTATGTGGGTGGGGTGTGTGTGTCTGGGTGTGGGTGGGGTGTGTGTGTCTGGGTGTGGGTGGGGGAGTCTGGGTGTGGTTGGGGTGTGAGTGTCTGGTTGTGGGTGGAGTGTGTGTGTCTGGGTGTGGGTGGGGTCAGTGTTTCTGGGTGTGGGTGGGGTGTGTGTCTGGGTGTGGGTGGGGTGTGTCTGAGGGTGGGTGAAGTGTGTGTGTCTGGATGTGGGTGGGGTGTGTGTGTCTGGGTGTGGGTGGGGTGTGTGTGTCTGGGTCTGGGTGGGGTCTATGTGTCTGGGTGTGGGTGGGGTGTGTGTGTCTGGGTGTGGGTGGTGTGTGTGTGCCTGGGTGTGGGTGCATTGTCTGGGTGAGGGTAGGGTGTGTGTGTCTGGGTGTGGGTGGGGTGTGTGTCTGGGTGTGGGTGGGGTGTGTGTGTCTGAGTGTGGGTGGGTTGTGTGTGTCTGGGTGTGGGTGGGCTGTGTGTGTCTGGGTGTGGGTGGTTTGTGTGTGTCTGGGTGTGGGTGGGGTGTCTGGGTGTGGGTGGGGGGTGTGTGTCTGGGTGTGCGTGGGGTGTGTGTGTCTGGGTGTGGGTGGGGTGTCTGGGTATGGGTGGGGTGTATATGTCTGGGAGTAGGTGGGGTTTGTGTGTCTGGGTGTGGGTGGGGTGTGTGTGTCTTGGTGTGGGTGGGGTGAGTGTTTGCGTGTGGGTGCGGTGTGTGTGTCTGGGTGTGGATGGGTTGTCTGGGTGTGGGTTAGGTGTGTGTCTGGTTGTGGGTGGGTTGTGTGGGTGTGGGTGGGGTGTGCGAGTCTGGGTGTGGGTGGGGTGTGCGAGACTGGGTGTGGGTGGGATGTGCGTGACTGAGTGAGGGTGGGGAGTGCGTGTCTGTGTGTGGGTGGGGTGTGTGTGTCTGGGTGTGGGTGGGGTGTGTGACTGGGCGTGCGTGGGGTGTGTGTGTCTGGGTGTGTGTGTCTGGATGTGGGTGGGGTGTGTGTGTCTGGGTGTGGGTGGGGTGTGTGTGTCTGGGTGTGGGTGGGGTGTGTGTGTCAGGGTTTGGGTGGGGTGTGCGTGTCTGGGTGTGGGTGAGGTGTGTGTCTGGGTGTGGGTGGGATGTGCGTGTTTGGGTGTGGGTGGGGTGTCTTGGTGTGGATGGGGTGTGTGTGTCTGGGTGTGGGTGGGGTGTGTGTTTCTGGGTGTGGATGGGGTGTGCGTGTCTGAGTGGGGTTGGGGGGTGTGTGTCAGGGTGTGGGTGGGATGTCTGGGTGTGGGTGGGGTGTGTGTGACTGGATGTGGGTGGGATATGTGTGTCTGGGTGTGGGTGGGGTGACTGGGTGTGGGTGGGGTGTGTGTGACTGGGTGTGGGTGGGGTGTGTGTGTCTGGGTGTGGGTGGGGCGTGTGTGTCTGGGTGTGGGTGGGGCGTGTGTGTCTGGGTGTGGGTGGGGTGTGTGTGTCTGGGTGTGGGTGGGGTGTGTGTGGCTGGGTTCTGGGTGGGGTGTGTGTGACTGGGTGTGGGTAAGGTGTGTGTGTCTGGGTGTGGGTGGGGTGTGCGTGCGGTGCGTGTCTGGGTGTGGGTGGGGTGTGTCTGTCTGTGTCTGGGTGGGGTGTATGTGTCTCGGTGTGGGTGGGGTGTGTGTGTCTGGGTGTGGGTGGTCAGTGTGTGTCAGGGAGTGTGTGGGGTTTGTGTCAGGGTGTGTGTGGTTTGTGTGTCTGGGTGTGGGTGAAGTGTGTGTGTCTGGGTGTGGGTGGCGTGTGTGTGTCTGGATGAGGGTGGGGTGTGTGTATCTGGGTGTGGGTGGGGTGGGCGTGTCTGGGTGTGGGTGGGGTTTGCGTGTCTGGGTATGGGTGGGATGTGCGTGACTGGGTGTGGGTGGGGTGTGCGTGCCTGGGTGTGGGTGGGGTGTGCGTGTCTGGGTGTGGGTGGGGTGTTGTGACTGGGTGTGTGTGGGGTGTGTGTGTCTGGGTGTGTGTGTCTGGGTGTGGGTGGGGTGTGCGTGACTGGGTGAGGGTGGGGTGTGTGTGACTGGGTGAGGGTGGGGTGTGTGTCTGGGTGTGGTTGGGAGGTGTGTGTCTGGGTGTGGGTGGGGTGTTTGTGTCTGGGTGTGGGTGGGGTGTGCGTGTCTGGGTGTGGGTGGGGTGTGCGTGTCTGGGTGTGGGTGGGGTGTGCGTGTCTGGGTGTGGGTGGGGTGAGCGTGTCTGGGTGTGGGCGGGGTGTGCGTGTCTGGGTGTGGGCGGGGTGTGCGTGACTGGGTGTGGGTGGGGTGTGCGTGACTGGGTGAGGGTGGGGTGTGCGTGTCTGTGTGTGGGTGGGGTGTGTGTGTCTGGGTGTGGGTGGGGCGTGTGACTGGGTGTGCGTGGGGTGTGTGTGTCTGGGTGTGTGTGTCTGGATGTGGGTGGGGTGTGTGTGTCTGGGTGTGGGTGGGGTGTGTGTGTCTGGGTGTGGGTGGGGTGTGTGTGTCTGGGTGTGGGTGGGGTGTGCGTGTCTGGGTGCGGGTGAGGTGTGCGTGTCTGGGTGTGGGTGAGGTGTGTGTCTGGGTGTGGGTGGGATGTGTGTGTTTGGGTGTGGGTGGGGTGTCTTGGTGTGGATGGTGTGTGTGTGTCTGGGTGTGGGTGCGGTGTGTGTTTCTGGGTGTGGATGGTGTGTGTGTGTCTGAGTGGGGTTGGGGAGTGTGTGTCAGGGTGTGGGTGGGATGTCTGGGTGTGGGTGGGGTGTGTGTGACTGGATGTGGGTGGGATATGTGTGTCTGGGAGTGGGTGCGGTGACTGGGTGTGGGTGGGGTGTGTGTGACTGGGTGAGGGTGCGGTTTGTGTGTCTGGGTGTGGGTGGGGTGTGTGTGTCTGGGTGTGGGTGGGGTGTCTGGGTGTGGGTGGGGTGTGTGTGGCTGGGTTCTGGGTGGGGTGTGTGTGACTGTGTGTGGGTAAGGTGTGTGTGTCTGGGTGTGGGTGGGGTGTGTGTGCGGTGCGTGTCTGGGTGTGGGTGGGGTGTGTGTGTCTGTGTCTGGGTGGGGTGTGTGTGTCTCGGTGAGGGTGGGGTGTGTGTGTCTGGGTGTGGGTGGTCAGTGTGTGTCAGGGAGTGTGTGGGGTTTGTGTCAGGGTGTGTGTGTGTTGTGTGTCTGGGTGTGGGTGAAGTGTGTGTGTCTGGGTGTGGGTGGGGTGTGTGTGTCTGATGTGGGTGGGGTGTGTGTGTCTGGGTCTGGGTGGGGTCTGTGTGTCTGGGTATGTGTGGGGTGTGTGTGTCTGGGTGTGGGTGGGGTGTGTGTCTGGGTGTGGGTGGGGTGTGTGTGTCTGGGTGTGGGTGGTGTGTGTGTGTCTGGGGGTGGGTGGGGTGCCTGGGTGTGGGTGGGGTGTGTGTGTCTGGGTGTGGGTGGGGTGTGTGTGACTGGGTGTGGGTGCGGTGTGTATGTCTGGGTGAGGGTGGGGTGTGTGTGACTGGGTGTGGATGAGGTGTGTGTGACTGGGTGAGTGTGGGGTGTGCGTGTCTGGGTGTGGGTGGGGTGTGTGTGTCTGGGTGTGGGTGGGGTGTGTGTGTCTTTGTGTGTGTGGTTTGTGTGTGTCTGGGTGTGGGTGGGACGTCTGGGTGTTGGTGGGGTGTGTGTGTCTGGGTGTGGGTGGGGTGTCTGGGTATGGGTGGGTGTGTGGGTCTGGGTGTGGGTGCGGTGTGTGTGACTGGGTGTGGGTGGGGTGTGCGTGTCTGGGTGTGGGTGGGGTGTGGGTGGGGTGTCTGGGTGTGGGTGGGGTTTCTGGTTGTGGGTTGGGTGTGTGTGTCTGGGTGTGGGTGGAGTGGGTGCGCATGGGTGTGGATGGGGTTTGTGTGTCTAGGTGTGGGTGGGGTGTGTGGGTGTGGGTGGGGTGTGTGTGTCTGGGTGTGGGTGGAGTGTGTGTGTCTGGGTGTGGGTGGGGTGTGTGTGACTGGGTGTGGGTGGGGTGTGTGTGTCTGAGTGTGGGTGGGGTGTGTGTGACTGGGTGTGGGTGAGGTGTGCATCTGGGTGTGGGTGGGGTGGGCGTGTCTGGGTGTGGGTGGGGTGTGCGTGTCTGGGTGTTGGTGGGGTGTGCGTGTCTGGGTGTGGGTGGGGTGTATGCGAATGGGTGTGTGTGGGATGTGCGTGACTGGGTGTGGGTGGGGTGTGCGTGTCTGGGTGTGGGTGGGGTGTGCGTGTCTGGGTGTGGGTGGTGTGTGTGACTGGGTGTGTGTGGGGTGTGTGTGTCTGGGTGTGTGTGTCTGGGTGTGGGTGGGGTGTGTGTGTCTGGGTGTGGGTGGGGTGTGCGTGACTGGGTGTGGGTGGGGTGTGCGTGATTGGGTGAGGGTGGGGTGTGTGTCTGGGTGTGGTTGGGAGGTGTGTGTCTGGGTGTGGGTGGGGTGTGTGTGTCTGGGTGTGGGTGGGGTGTGCGTGTCTGGGTGTGGGTGGGGTGTGCGTGTCTGGGTGTGGGTGGGGTGTGCGTGTTTGGGTGTGGGTGGGGTGTGTTTGACTGGGTGTGGGTGGGGTGTGCGTGACTGTGTGTGGGTGGGGTGTGCGTATCTGGGTGTGGGTGGGGTGTGTGTGTCTGGGTGTGGGTGGGGTGTGTGACTGGGTGTGCGTGGGGTGTGTGTGTCTGGGTGTGTGTGTCTGGGTGTGGGTGGGGTGTGTGTGTCTGGGTTTGGGTGGGGTGTGTGTGTCTGGGTGAGGGTGGGGTGTGTGTGTCTGGGTGTGGGTGGGGTGTGCGTGTCTGGGTGTGGGTGGGGTGTGCGTGTCTGGGTGTGGGTGGGGTGTGTGTGTCTAGGTGAGGGTGGTGTGTGTGATTGGGTGTGGGTGGGATGTGAGTGCCTGGGTGTTGGTGGGGTGTGTGTGTCTGGGTGTGGATGGGGTGTGTGTGTCTGAGTGGGGTTGGGGGGTTTGTGTCAGGGTTTGGGAGGGGTGTCTGTATGTGGGTGGGGTGTGTGTGTCTGGGTGTGGGTGTGGTGTGTGTGACTGGATGTGGGTGTGTGTGTCTGGGTGTGGGTGGGGTGTGTGTGACTGGGTGTGGGTGGGGTGTGTGTGACTGGGTGTGGGTGGGGTGTATGTGAATGGGTGTGGCTGGGGTGTGTGTGTTTGGGTGTGGGTGGGGTGTCTGGGTGTGGGTGAGGTGTGTGTCTGGGTGTGGGTGGGGTGTGTGTGTCTGGGTGTGGTTGGGGTGTGTGTGTCTGGGTGTGGGTGGGATGTGTGTGTCTGGGTGTGGGTGGGGTGTGTGTGTCTTGGTGTGGATGGGGTGTGTGTGTCTGAGTGGGTTTGGGGGGTGTGTGTCAGGGTGTGGGTGGGGTGTCTGGGTGTGGGTGGGGTGTGTGTGTCTGGGTGTGGGTGTGGTGTGTGTGACTGGATGTGGGTGTGTGTGTCTGGGTGTGGGTGGGGTGTCTGGGTGTGGGTGGGGTGTGTGTGACTGGGTGTGGGTGGGGTGTGTGTGACTGGGTGTGGGTGGGGTGTGTGTGACTGGGTGTGGGTGGGGTGTGTGTGACTGGGTGTGGGTGGGGTGTGTGTGTTTGGGTATGGGTGGGGTAATGGGTGTGGGTGGGGTGTGTGTGTCTGGGTTCTGGGTGGGGTGTGTGTGACTGGGTGTGGGTGAGGTGTGTGTGTCTGGGTGTGGGTGAGGTGTGTGTGACAGGGTGTGGCTGGGGGGTGTGTGGTGTGCATGCCTGTGTGTGGGTGGGGTGTGTGTGTCTGGGTGTGGGTGGGGTGTGTGTGCGGTGCGTGTCTGGGTGTGGGTGGGGTGTGTGTGACTGGGTGTGGCTGGGGTGTGTGTGGGGTGCATGTCTGTGTGTGGGTGGGGTGTGTGTGTCTTCGTGTGGGTGGGGTGTGTGTGTCTCGGTGTAGGTGGGGTGTGTGTGTCTGGGTGTGGGTGGTCTGTGTGTGTCAGGGTGTCTGTGGGGTTTGTGTCTGGGTGTGTGTGGGTTGTGTGTCTGGTGTGGGTGAAGTGTGTGTGTCATGGTGTGGGTGAAGTGTGTGTGTCTGGATGTGGGTGGGGTGTGTGTGTCTGGGTGAGGGTGGGGTGTGTCTGTCTGCGTGTGGGTGGGGTATTTGTGTCTAGGTGTGGGTGGTGTGTTTGTGTCTCGGTGTGGGTGGGGTGTGTGTGTCCGGGTGTGGGAAGTTTGTGTGTGTCAGGGTGTGTGTGGGGTTTGTGTCTGGGTGTGTGTGGGTTGTGTGTCTGAGGGTGGGTGAAGTGTGTGTGTCTGGATGTGGGTGGGGTGTGTGTGTATGGGTGTGGGTGGGGTGTGTGTGTCTGGGTGTGGGTGGGGTGTGTGTGTCTGGGTTTTGGTGGGGAGTGTGTGTCTGGGTGTGGGTGGTTTGTGCGTGTCTGGGTGTGGGTGGGGTGAGCGTGTCTGGGTGTGGGTGGGGTGTGCGTGTCTGGGAGTGGGTGGGATGTGTGTGTGACTGGGTGTGGGTGGGGTGTGCGTGACTGGGTGAGGGTGGGGTGTGCGTGTCTGTGTGTGGGTGGGGTGTGTGTGTCTGGGTGTGGTTGGGGTGTGTGACTGGGTGTGCGTGGGGTGTGTGTGTCTGGGTGTGGGTGGGGTGTGTGTGCGGTGCGTGTCTGGGTGTTGGTGGGGTGTGTGTGTCTGGGTGTGGGTGGGGTGTGTGTGTCTGGGTGTGGGTGGGCTGTGTGTGTCTGGGTGTGGGTGGGGTGTGTGTGTCTGGGTGTGAGTGGTGTGTGCGTGTCTGGGTGTGGGTGAGGTGTGTGTCTGGGTGTGGGTGGGGTGTGTGTGTTTGGGTGTGGCAGAGGTGTCTGGGTGTGGGTGGGGTGTGTGTGTCCGGGTTCTGGGAGGGGTGTGTGTGACTGGGTGTGGGTGAGGTGTGTGTGTCTGGGTGTGGGTGAGGTGTGTGTGACTGGGTGTGGCTGGGGTGTGTGTGGGGTGCATGTCTGTGTGTGGGTGGGGTGTGTGTGTCTGGGTGTGGGTGGGGTGTGTGTCCGGTGCGTGTCTGGGTGTGGGTAGGGTGTGTGTGTCTGGGTGTGGGTGGGGTGTGTGTGTCTGGGTGTGGGTGGGGTGTGTATGTCTGGGTGTGGGTGGTCTGTGTGTGTCAGGGTGTGTGTGGGGTTTGTGTCTGGGTGTGTGTGGGTTGTGTGTCTGGGTGTGGGTGAAGTGTGTGTGTCTGGATGTGGGTGGTGTGTGTTTGTCTGGGTGTGGGTGGGGTGTGTGTGTCTGGGTCTGGGTGGGGTCTGTGTGTCTGGGTATGTGTGGGGTGTGTGTGTCTGGGTGTGGGTGGGGTGTGTGTCTCGGTGTGGGTGGGGTGTGCGTGTCTGGGTGTGGGTGGGGTGTGTGTGACTGGGTGTGGGTGGGGTGTGTGTGACTGGGTGAGGGTGGGGTGTGCGTGTCTGTGTGTGGGTGGGGTGTGTGTGTCTGGGTGTGGCTGGGGTGTGTGACTGGGTGTGCGTGGGGTGTGTGTGTCTGGGTGTGCGTGTCTGGATGTGGGTGGGGTGTGTGTGTCTGGGTGTGGGTGGGGTGTGTGTGTCTGGGTGTGGGTGGGGTGTGTGTGTCTGGGTGTGGGTGGGGTGAGCGTGTCTGGGTGTGGGTGGGGTGTGCGTGTCTGGGTGTGGGTGGGGTGTGCGTGACTGGGTGTGGGTGGGGTGTGCGTGACTGGGTGAGGGTGGGGTGTGCGTGTCTGTGTGTGGGTGGGGTGTGTGTGTCTGGGTGTGGGTGGGGTGTGTGACTGGGTGTGCGTGGGGTGTGTGTGTCTGGGTGTGTGTGTCTGGATGTGGGTGGGGTGTGTGTGTCTGGGTGTGGGTGGGGTGTGTGTGTCTGGGTGTGGGAGGGGTGTGCGTGTCTGGGTGTGGATGAGGTGTGTGTCTGGGTGTGGGTGGGGTGTGTGTGTTTGGGTGTGGGTGGGGTGTCTGGGTGTGGGTGGGGTGTGTGTGTCTGGATGTGGGTGGGGTGTGTGTGTCTGGGTGAGGGTGGGGTGTGTCTGTCTGCGTGTGGGTGGGGTATTTGTGTCTAGGTGTGGGAGGGGTGTGTGTGTCTCGGTGTGGGTCGGGTATGTGTGTCTGGGTGCGGGTAGTCTGTGTGTGTCAGGGTGTGTGTGGGGTTTGTGTCTGGGTGTGTGTGGGTTGTGTGTCTGAGGGTGGGTGAAGTGTGTGTGTCTGGATGTGGGTGGGTTGTGTGTGTCTGGGTGTGGGTGGGGTGTGTGTGTCTGGGTCTGCGTGGGGTCTATGTGTCTGGGTATGTATGGGGTGTCTGTGTCTGGGTGTGGGAGGGGTGTGTGTCTGGGTGTGGGTGGGGTGTGTGTGTCTGGGTGTGGGTGGTGTGTGTGTGTCTGGGAGTGGGTGGGGTTCCTGGGTGTGGGTGGGGTGTGTGTGTCTGGGTGTGGGTGGCGTGTGTGTGACTGGGTGTGGGTGCGGTGTGTATGTTTGGGTGTGGGTGGGGTGTGTGTGACTGGGTGTGGGTGAGGTGTGTGTGACTGGGTGAGTGTGGGTTGTGCGTGTCTGGGTTTGGGTGGGGTGTGTGTGTCTGGGTGTGGGTGGGGTGTGTGTGTGGTTGGGGTGTGTGTGTCTGTGTGTGGGTGGGGTGTGTGTGTCTGGGTGTGGGTGGGGGTGTCTGGGTGTGGGTGGGGTGTGCGTGTCTGGGTGTGGGTGGGGTCAGTGTGTCTGGGTGTGGGTGGGGTGTGTGTCTGGGTGTGGGTGGGGTGTGTCTGGGTGTGGTTGGGTTGTCTGGGTGGGGGTGAGGTATGTGGGTGTGGGTGGGGTGTGTGTGTCTGGGTGTGGGTGGGGTGTTTGTGTCTGGGTGTGGGTGGTGTGTGTTTGCCTGGGTGTGGGTGCATTGTCTGGGTGTGGGTGGGGTGTGTGTGTCTGGGTGTGGGTGGGGTGTGTTTCTGGGTGTGGGTGGGGTGTGTGTGTCTGGGTGTGGGTGGGTTGTGTGTGTCTGGGTGTGGGTGGTTTGTGTGTGTCTGGGTGTGGGTGGGGTGTCTGGGTGTGGGTGGGGGGTGTGTGTCTGGGTATGCGTGGGGTGTGTGTGTCTGGGTGTGGGTGGGGTGTCTGGGTATGGGTGGGGTGTATGTGTCTGGGAGTGGGTGGGGTTTGTGTGTCTGGGTGTGGGTGGGGTGTGTGTGTCTGGGTGTGGGTGGGGTGTGTGTTTGCGTGTGGGTGCGGTGTGTGTGTCTGGGTGTGGATGGGTTGTCTGGGTGTGGGTTAGGTGTGTGTCTGGTTGTGGGTGGGTTGTGTGGGTGTGGGTGGGGTGTGTGTGTCTGGGTGTGAGAGGGGTGTGTGTGTCTGGGAGAGGGAGGGGTGTGTGTGTCTGTGTGTGGGTGGGCTGTGTGTGTCTGGGCGTGGGTGGGGTGTGTGTCTGGGTGTGGATGGGGTGTGCGTGTCTGGGTGTGGGTGGGGTGTGTGTGTCTGGGTGTTGGTGGGGTGTGTGTGGGGTGCGTGACCCGGTGTGGGTGGGGACTTTGTGTCTGGGTGTGGGTGGGGCATGTGTGTCTGGGTGTGGGTGGGGTGTGTTTCTGGTTGTGGTTGGGGTGTGTGTCTGGGTGTGGGTGGGGTGTCTGGGTATGGGTGGGGTGTGTGTGTCTGGGTGTGGGTGGGGTGTGTGTGACTGGGTGTGGGTGGGGTGTGCGTGTCTGGGTGTGGGTGGGGTGTGGATGGGGTGTCTGGGTGTGGGTGGGGTTTCTGGTTGTGGGTTGGGTGTGTCTGTCTGGGTGTGGATGTGGTGTGTGCGCGTGGGTGTGGATGGGGTGTGTGTGTCTAGGTGTGGGTGGGGTGTGTGGGTGTGGGTGGGGTGTGTATCTGGGTGTGGGTGGGGTGGGCGTGTCTGGGTGAGGGTGAAGTGTGCGTGTCTGGGTGTTGGTGGGGTGTGCTTATGTGGGTGTGGGTGGGGTGTGCGTGTCTGGGTGTGGGTGGGTTGTATGTGACTGGGTGTGGGTGGGGTGTGTGTGTCTGGGTTTGGGTGGGGGGTGTGACTGGGTGTGTGTGGGGTGTGTGTGTCTGGGTGTGGGTGGGGTGTGTGTGTCTGGGTGTGGGTGGGATGTGCGTGACTGGGTGTGGGTGGGGTGTGCGTGACTGGGTGAGGGTGGGGTGTGTGTGACTAGGTGAGGGTGGGGTGTGTGTCTGGGTGTGGTTGGGAGGTGTGTGTCTGGGTGTGGGTCGGGTGTGTGTGTCTGGGTGTGGGTGGGGTGTGCGTGTCTGGGTGTGGGTGGGGTGTGCGTGTCTGGGTGTGGGTGGGGTGTGCGTGTCTGGGTGTGGGTGGGGTGTGCGTGACTGGGTGTGGGTGGGTTGTGCGTGACTGTGTGTGGGTGGGGTGTGCGTATCTGGGTGTGGGTGGGGTGTGTGTGAATGGGTGTGGGTGGGGTGTGTGACTGGGTGTGCGTGGGGTGTGTGTGTCTAGGTGTGGGTGGGGTGTGTGTGTCTGGGTGTGGATGGGGTGTGTGTGTCTGGGTGAGGGTGGGGTGTGAGTGTCTGGGTGTGGGTGGGGTGTGCGTGTCTGGGTGTGGGTGGGGTGTGCGTGTCTGGGTGTGGGTGGGGTGTGTGTGTCTAGGTGAGGGTGGTGTGTGTGGTTGGGTGTGAGTGGGATGTGTGTGCCTGGGTGTTGGTGGGGTGTGTGTGTCTGGGTGTGGATGGGGTGTGTGTGTCTGAGTGGGGTTGTGGGGTGTGTGTCAGGGTGTGGGTGGGGTGTCTGGATGTGGGTGGGGTGTGTGTGTCTGGGTGTGGGTGTGGTGTGTGTGACTGGATGTGGATGTGTGAGTCTGGGTGTGGGTGGGGTGTGTGTGACTGGATGTGGGTGGGGTGTGTGTGACTGGGTGTGGATGGGGTGTGTGTGAATGGGTGTGGGTGGGGTGTGTGTGTTTGGGTATGGGTGGGGTGTCTGGGTGTGGGTGAGGTGTGTGTCTGGGTGTGGGTGGGGTGTGTGTGTCTGGGTGTGGGTGGGGTGTGTGTGTCTGGGTGTGGGTGGGATGTGTGTGTCTGGGTGTGGGTGGGGTGTGTGTGTCTGGGTGTGGATGGGGTGTGTGTGTCTGAGTGGGGTTGGGGGGTGTGTGTCAGGGTGTGGGTGGGGTGTCTGGGTGTGGGTGGGGTGTGTGTGTCTGGGTGTGGGTGTGGTGTGTGTGACTGGATGTGGGTGTATGTGTCTGGGTGTGGGTGGGGGGTCTGGGTGTGGGTGGGGTGTGTGTGACTGGGTGTGGGTGGGGTGTGTGTGACTGGGTGTGGGTGGGGTGTGTGTGACTGGGTGTGGGTGGGGTGTGTGTGACTGGGTGTGGGTGGGGTGTGTGTGTTTGGGTGTGGGTGGGGTATCTGGGTGAGGGTGGGGTGTGTGTGTCTGGGTTCTGGGTGGGGTGTGTGTGACTGGGTGTGGGTGAGGTGTGTTTGTCTGAGTGTCGGTGAAGTGTGTGTGACTGGGTGTGGCTGGGGTGTGTGTGGGGTGCATGTCTGTGTGTGGGTGGGGTGTGTGTGTCTGGGTGTGGGTGGGGTGTGTGTGCGGTGCGTGTCTGGGTGTGGGTGGGGTGTGTGTGACTGGGTGTGGCTGGGGTGTGTGTGGGGTGCATGTCTGTGTGTGGGTGGGGTGTGTGTGTCTTCGTGTGGGTGGGGTGTGTGTGTCTCGGTGTGGGTGGGGTGTGTGTGTCTGGGTGTGCGTGTTCTGTGTGTGTCAGGGTGTGTGTGGGGTTTGTGTCTGGGTGTGTGTGGGTTGTGTGTCTGGTGTGGGTGAAGTGTGTGTGTCAAGGTGTGGGTGAAGTGTGTGTGTCTGGGTGTGGGTGATGTGTGTGTGTCTGGATGTGGGTGGGGTGTGTGTGTCTGGGTGAGGGTGGGGTGTGTCTGTCTGCGTGTGGGTGGGGTATTTGTGTCTAGGTGTGGGTGGGGTGTGTGTGCCTCGGTGTGGGTGGGGTGTGTGTGTCTGGGTGTGGGTAGTCTGTGTGTGTCAGGGTTTGTGTGGGGTTTGTGTCTGGGTGTGTGTGGGTTGTGTGTCTGAGGGTGGGTGAAGTGTGTGTGTCTGGATGTGGGTGGGGTGTGTGTGTCTGGGTGTGGGTGGGGTGTGTGTGTTTGGGTCTGGGTGGGGTCTATGTGTCTGGGTATGTGTGGGGTGTGTGTGTCTGGGTGTGGGAGGGGTGTGTGTCTCGGTGTGGGTGGGGTGTGTGTGTCTGGGTGTGGGTGGTGTGTGTGTGTCTGGGTGTGGGTGGGGTTCCTGGGTGTGGGTGGGGTGTGTGTGTCTGGGTGTGGGTGGCGTGTGTGTGACTGGGTGTGGGTGCGGTGTGTATGTTTGGGTGTGGGTGGGGTGTGTGTGTCTGGGTGTGGGTGGGGTGTGTGTGACTGGGTGTGGGTGAGGTGTGTGTGACTGGGTGAGTGTGGGTTGTGCGTGACTGGGTGTGGGTGGGGTGTGTGTGTCTGGGTGTGGGTGGGGTGTGTGTGTGGTTGGGTTGTGTGTGTCTGTGTGTGGGTGGGGTGTGTGTGTCTGGGTGTGGGTGGGGGTGTCTGGGTGTGGGTGGGATGTGCGTGTCTGGTTGTGGGTGGAGTGTGCGTGTCTGGGTGTGGGTGGGGTCAGTGTGTCTGGGTGTGGGTGGGGTGTGTGTCTGGGTGTGGGTGGGGTGTGTCTGGGCGTGGTTGGGTTGTCTGGGTGGGGGTGAGGTATGTGGGTGTGGGTGGGGTGTGTGTGTCTGGGTGCGGGTGGGGTGTGTGTGTCTGGGTGTGGGTGGGGTGTGTTTGCCTGGGTGTGGGTGCATTGTCTGGGTGTGGGTGGGGTGTGTGTGTCTGGGTGTGGGTGGGGTGTGTGTCTGGGTGTGGGTGGGGTGTGTGTGTATGGGTGTGGGTGGGTTGTGTGTGTCTGGGTGTGGGTGGTCTGTGTGTGTCTGGGTTTGGGTGGTTTGTGTGTGTCTGGGTGTGGGTGGGGTGTCTGGGTGTGGGTGGGGGGTGTGTGTCTGGGTGTGCGTGGGGTGTGTGTGTCTGGGTGAGGGTGGGGTGTCTGTGTTTGGGTGTGGGTGGGGTGTGTGTTTGCGTGTGGGTGCGGTGTGTGTGTCTGGGTGTGGATGGGTTGTCTGGGTGTGGGTTAGGTGTGTGTCTGGTTGTGGGTGGGTTGTGTGGGTGTGGGTGGGGTGTGTGTGTCTGGGTGTGAGTGGGGTGTGTGTGTCTGGGAGAGGGAGGGGTGTGTGTGTCTGTGTGTGGGTGGGCTGTGTGTGTCTGGGCGTGGGTGGGGTGTGTGTCTGGGTGTGGATGGGGTGTGCGTGTCTGGGTGTGGGTGGGGTGTGTGTGTCTGGGTGTTGGTGGGGTGTGTGTGGGGTGCGTGACCCGGTGTGGGTGGGGACTTTGTGTCTGGGTGTGGGTGGGGCATGTGTGTCTGGGTGTGGGTGGGGTGTGTGTGTCTGGGTATGGGTGTGGTGTGTGTGTCTGGGTGTGGGTGGGGTGTGTGTCTGGTTGTGGTTGGGGTGTGTGTCTGGGTGTGGGTGGGGTGTCTGGGTGTGGGTGGGGTGTGCGTGTCTGGGTTTGGGTGGGGTGTGGGTGGGGTGTCTGGGTGTGGGTGGGGTTTCTGGTTGTGGGTTGGGTGTGTGTGTCTGGGTGTGGGTGGGGTGTGTGCGCGTGGGTGTGGATGGGGTGTGTGTGTCTAGGTGTGGGTGGGGTGTATGGGTGTGGGTTGGGTGTGTTTGTCTGGGTGTGGGTGGAGTGTGTGTGTCTGGGTGTGGGTGGGGTGTGTGTGACTGGGTGTGGGTGGGGTGTGTGTGTCTGAGTGTGGGTGGGGTGTGTGTGACTGGGTGTGGGTGGGGTGTGTATCTGGGTGTGGGAGGGGTGGGCGTGTCTGGGTGTGGGTGGGGTGTGTGTGTCTGGGTGTTGGTGGGGTGTGCGTGTCTGGGTGTGGGTGGGGTTTATGTGACTGGGTGTGGGTGGGGTGTGCGTGTCTGGGTGTGGGTGGGATGTGCGTGTCTGGGTGTGGGTGGGGTGTGCGTGTCTAGGTTTGGGTGGGGGGTGTGAGTCGGTGTGTGTGGGGTGTGTGTGTCTGGGTGTGTGTGTCTGGGTGTGGGTGGGGTGTGTGTGTCTGGGTGTGGGTGGGGTGTGCGTGACTGGGTGTGGGTGGGGTGTGCGTGACTGGGTGAGGGAGGGGTGTGTGTGACTGGGTGAGGGTGGGGTGTGTGTCTGGGTGTGGTTGGGAGGTGTGTGTCTGGGTGTGGGTCGGGTGTGTGTGTCTGGGTGTGGGTGGGGTGTGCGTGTCTGGGTGTGGGTGGGGTGTGCGTGTCTGGGTGTGGGTGGGGTGTGTGTGACTGGGTGTGGGTGGGGTGTGCGTGACTGTGTGTGGGTGGGGTGTGCGTATCTGGGTGTGGGTGGAGTGTGCGTGTCTGGGTGTGGGTGGGGTGTGTGACTGGGTGTGCGTGGGGTGTGTGTGACTGGGTGTGTGTGTCTGGGTGTGGGTGGGGTGTGTGTGTCTGGGTGTGGGTGGGGTGTGTGTGTCTGGGTGAGGGTGGGGTGTGTGTGGTTGGGTGTGGGTGGGGTGTGCGTGTCTGGGTGTGGGTGGGGTGTGCGTGTCTGGGTGTGGATGGGGTGTGTGTGTCTGAGTGGGGTTGGGGGGTGTGTGTCAGGGTGTGGGTGGGGTGTCTGGATGTGGGTGGGGTGTGTGTGTCTGGGTGTGGGTGTGGTGTGTGTGACTGGATGTGGGTGTGTGTGTCTGGGTGTGGGTGGGGTGTGTGTGACTGGGTGTGGGTGGGGTGTGTGTGACTGGGTGTGGCTGGGGTGTGTGTGAATGGGTGTGGGTGGGGTGTGTGTGTTTGGGTATGGGTGGGGTGTGTGTGACTGGGTGTGGGTGAGGTGTGTGTGTCTGGGTGTCGGTGAAGTGTGTGTGACTGGGTGTGGCTGGGGTGTGTGTTGGGTGCATGTCTGTGTGTGGGTGGGGTGTGTGTGTCTAGGTGTGGGTGGGGTGTGTGTGCAGTGCGTGTCTGGGTGTGGGTGGGGTGTGTGTGACTGGGTGTGGCTGGGGTGTGTGTGGGGTGCATGTCTGTGTGTGGGTGGGGTGTGTGTGTCTTCGTGTGGGTGGGGTGTGTGTGTCTCGGTGTGGGTGGGGTGTGTGTGTCTGGGTGTGGGTGTTCTGTGTGTGTCTCGGTGTGGGTGGGGTGTGTGTGTCTGGGTGTGTGTGAGTTGTGTGTCTGGTGTGGGTGAAGTGTGTGTGTCAAGGTGTGGGTGAAGTGTGTGTGTCTGGGTGTGGGTGAGGTGCGTGTGTCTGGATGTGGGTGGGGTGTGTGTGACTGGGTGTGGCTGGGGTGTGCGTGACTGTGTGTGGGTGGGGTGTGCGTATCTGGGTGTGGGTGGGGTGTGTGTGTCTGGGTGTGGGTTGGGTGTGTGACTGGGTGTGCGTGGGGTGTGTGTGTCTGGGTGTGTGTGTCTAGGTGTGGGTGGGGTGTGTGTGTCTGGGTGTGGGTGGGGTGTGTGTGTCTGGGTGAGGGTGGGGTGTGTGTGTCTGGGTGTGGGTGGGGTGTGCGTGTCTGGGTGTGGGTGGGGTGTGCGTGTCTGGGTGTGGGTGGGGTGTGTGTCTGGTGTGGGTGAAGTGTGTGTGTCAAGGTGTGGGTGAAGTGTGTGTGTCTGGGTGTGGGTGAAGTGTGTGTGTCTGGATGTGGGTGGGGTGTGTGTGTCTGGGTGAGGGTGGGGTGTGTCTGTCTGCGTGTGGGTGGGGTATTTGTGTCTAGGTGTGGGTGGGGTGTGTGTGCCTCGGTGTGGGTGGGGTGTGTGTGTCTGGGTGTGGGTAGTCTGTGTGTGTCAGGGTTTGTGTGGGGTTTGTGTCTGGGTGTGTGTGGGTTGTGTGTCTGAGGGTGGGTGAAGTGTGTGTGTCTGGATGTGGGTGGGGTGTGTGTGTCTGGGTGTGGGTGGGGTGAGTGTGTTTGGGTCTGGGTGGGGTCTATGTGTCTGGGTATGTGTGGGGTGTGTGTGTCTGGGTGTGGGAGGGGTGTGTGTCTGGGTGTGGGTGGTGTGTGTGTGTCTGGGTGTGGGTGGTGTGTGTGTGTCTGGGTGTGGGTGGGGTTCCTGGGTGTGGGTGGGGTGTGTGTGTCTGGGTGTGGGTGGTGTGTGTGTGACTGGGTGTGGGTGCGGTGTGTATGTTTGGGTGTGGGTGGGGTGTGTGTGACTGGGTGTGGGTGAGGTGTGTGTGACTGGGTGAGTGTGGGTTGTGCGTGTCTGGGTGTTGGTGGGGTGTGTGTGTCTGGGTGTGGGTGGGGTGTGTGTGTGGTTGGGGTGTGTGTGTCTGTGTGTGGGTGGGGTGTGTGTGTCTGGGTGTGGGTGGGGGTGTCTGGGTGTGGGTGGGATGTGCGTGTCTGGTTGTGGGTGGAGTGTGCGTGTCTGGGTGTGGGTGGGGTCAGTGTGTCTGGGTGTGGGTGGGGTGTGTGTCTGGGTGTGGGTGGGGTGTGTCTGGGTGTGGTTGGGTTGTCTGGGTGGGGGTGAGGTATGTGGGTGTGGGTGGGGTGTGTGTGTCTGGGTGTGGGTGTGGTGTGTTTGCCTGGGTGTGGGTGCATTGTCTGGGTGTGGGTGGGGTGTGTGTGTCTGGGATGTGGGTGGGGTGTCTGGGTGTGGGTGGGGGGTGTGTGTCTGGGTGTGGGTGGTCTGTGTGTGTCTGGGTGTGGGTGGTTTGTGTGTGTCTGGGTGTGGGTGGGGTGTCTGGGTGTGGGTGGGGGGTGTGTGTCTGGGTGTGCGTGGGGTGTGTGTGTCTGGGTGTGGGTGGGGTGTGTGTTTGCGTGTGGGTGCGGTGTGTGTGTCTGGGTGTGGATGGGTTGTCTGGGTGTGGGTTAGGTGTGTGTCTGGTTGTGGGTGGGTTGTGTGGGTGTGGGTGGGGTGTGTGTGTCTGGGTGTGAGTAGGGTGTGTGTGTCTGGGAGAGGGAGGGGTGTGTGTGTCTGTGTGTGGGTGGGCTGTGTGTGTCTGGGCGTGGGTGGGGTGTGTGTCTGGGTGTGGATGGGGTGTGCGTGTCTGGGTGTGGGTGGGGTGTGTGTGTCTGGGTGTTGGTGGGGTGTGTGTGGGGTGCGTGACCCGGTGTGGGTGGGGACTTTGTGTCTGGGTGTGGGTGGGGCATGTGTGTCTGGGTGTGGGTGGGGTGTGTGTGTCTGGGTATGGGTGTGGTGTGTGTGTCTGGGTGTGGGTGGGGTGTGTGTCTGGTTGTGGTTGGGGTGTGTGTCTGGGTGTGGGTGGGGTGTCTGGGTGTGGGTGGTGTGTGCGTGTCTGGGTGTGGGTGGGGTGTGGGTGGGGTGTCTGGGTGTGGGTGGGGTTTCCGGTTGTGGGTTGGGTGTGTGTGTCTGGGTGTGGGTGGGGTGTGTGCGCGTGGGTGTGGATGGGGTGTGTGTGTCTAGGTGTGGGTGGGGTGTGTGGGTGTGGGTTGGGTGTGTGTGTCTGGGTGTGGGTGGAGTGTGTGTGTCTGGGTGTGGGTGGGGTGTGTGTGACTGGGTGTGGGTGGGGTGTGTGTGTCTGAGTGTGGGTGGGGTGTGTGTGACTGGGTGTGGGTGAGGTGTGTATCTGGGTGTGGGAGGGGTGGGCGTGTCTGGGTGTGGGTGGGGTGTGCGTGTCTGGGTGTTGGTGGTGTGTGCGTGTCTGGGTGTGGGTGGGGTGTGCGTGTCTGGGAGTGGGTGGGGTGTATGTGACTGGGTGTGGGTGGGATGTGCGTGACTGGGTGTGGGTGGGGTGTGCGTGTCTGGGTGTGGGTGGGGTGTGCGTGTCTGGGTTAGGGTGGGGGGTGTGACTGGGTGTGTGTGGGGTGTGTGTGTCTGGATTTGTGTGTCTGGGTGCGGGTGGGGTGTGTGTGTCTGGGTGTGGGTGGGGTGTGCGTGACTGGGTGTGGGTGGGGTGTGCGTGACTGGGTGAGAGTGGGGTGTGTGTGACTGGGTGAGGGTGGGGTGTGTGTCTGGGTGTGGTTGGGCGGTGTGTGTCTGGGTGTGGGTCGGGTGTGTGTGTCTGGGTGTGGGTGGGGTGTGCGTGTCTGGGTGTGGGTGGGGTGTGCGTGTCTGGGTGTGGGTGGGGTGTGTGTGACTGGGTGTGGGTGGGGTGTGCGTGACTGTGTGTGGGTGGGGTGTGCGTATCTGGTTGTGGGTGGGGTGTGTGTGTCTGGGTGTGGGTGGGGTGTGTGACTGGGTGTGCGTGGGGTGTGTGTGACTGGGTGTGTGTGTCTGGGTGTGGGTGGGGTGTGTGTGTCTGGGTGTGGGTGGGGTGTGTGTGTCTGGGTGAGGGTGGGGTGTGTGTGTCTGGGTGTGGGTGGGGTGTGCGTGTCTGGGTGTGGGTGGGGTGTGCGTGTCTGGGTGTGGGTGGGGTGTGTGTGTCTAGGTGAGGGTGGTGTGTGTGATTGGGTGTGGGTGGGGTGTGTGTGTCTGGGTGTGGGTGTGGTGTGTGTGACTGGATGTGGGTGTGTGTGTCTGGGTGTGGGTGGGGTGTGAGTGACTGGGTGTGGGTGGGGTGTGTGTGACTGGGTGTGGGTGGGGTGTGTGTGAATGGGTGTGGGTAGGGTGAGTGTGTTTGGGTGTGGGTGGGGTGTCTGGGTGTGGGTGAGGTGTGTGTCTGGGTGTGGGTGGGGTGTGTGTGTCTGGGTGTGGGTGGAGTGTGTGCGTCTGGGTGTGGGTGGGATGTGTGTGTCTGGGTGAGGGTGGGGTGTGTGTGTCTGGGTGTGAATGGTGTGTGTGTGTCTGAGTGGGGTTGGGGGGTGTGTGTCAGGGTGTGGGTGGGGTGTCTGGGTGTGGGTGGGGTGTGTGTGTCTGGGTGTGGGTGTGGTGTGTGTGACTGGATGTGGGTGTGTGTGTCTGGGTGTGGGTGGGGTGTCTGGGTGTGGGTGGGGTGTGTGTGACTGGGTGTGGGTGGGGTTTGTGTGACTGGGTGTGGGTGGGGTGTGTGTGACTGGGTGTGGGTGGGGTGTGTGTGACTGGGTGTGGGTGGGGTGTGTGTGTTTGGGTGTGGGTGGGGTATCTGGGTGTGGGTGGGGTGTGTGTGTCTGGGTTCTGGGTGGGGTGTGTGTGACTGGGTGTGGGTGAGGTGTGTGTGTCTGGGTTTCGGTGAAGTGTGTGTGACTGGGTGTGGCTGGGGTGTGTGTGGGGTGCATGTCTGTGTGTGGGTGGGGTGTGTGTGTCTGGGTGTGGGTGGGGTGTGTGTGCGGTGCGTGTCTGGGTGTGGGTGGGGTGTGTGTGACTGGGTGTGGCTGGGGTGTGTGTGGGGTGCATGTCTGTGTGTGGGTGGGGTGTGTGTGTCTGTGTGTGGGTGGGGTGTGTGTGTCTGGGTGTGTGTGGTCTGTGTGTGTCAGGGTGTGTGTGGGGTTTGTGTCTGGGTGTGTGTGGGTTGTGTGTCTGGTGTGGGTGAAGTGTGTGTGTCAAGGTGTGGGTGAAGTGTGTGTGTCTGGATGTGGGTGGGGTGTGTGTGTCTGGGTGAGGGTGGGGTGTGTCTGTCTGCGTGTGGGTGGGGTATTTGTGTCTAGGTGTGGGTGGGGTGTGTGTGTCTCGGTGTGAGTGGGGTGTGTGTGTCCGGGTGTGGGTAGTCTGTGTGTGTCAGGGTGTGTGTGGGGTTTGTGTCTGGGTGTGTGTGGGTTGTGTGTTCTGAGGGTGGGTGAAGTGTGTGTGTCTGGGTGTGGGTGGGGTGTGTGTGTCTGGGTGTGGGTGGGGTGTGTGTGTCTGGGTGTGGGTGGGGTGTGTGTGTCTGGGTTTGGGTGGGGTGTGTGTGTCTGGGTGTGGGTGGTTTGTGCGTGTCTGGGTGTGGGTGGCGTGAGCGTGTCTGGGTGTGGGTGGGGTGTGCGTGTCTGGGTGTGGGTGGGGTGTGTGTGACTGGGTGTGGGTGGGGTGTGCGTGACTGGGTGAGGGTGGGTTGTGTGTGTCTGGGTGTGGGTGGGGTGTGTGTGTCTGGGTGTGGGTGGGGTGTGTGACTGGGTGTGCGTGGGGTGTGTGTGTCTGGGTGTGTGTGTCTGGATGTGGGTGGGCTGTGTGTGTCTGGGTGTGGGTTGGGTGTGTGTGTCTGGGTGTGAGTGGGGTGTGCGTGTCTGGGTGTGGGTGAGGTGTGTGTCTGGGTGTGGGTGGGGTGTGTGTGTTTGGGTGTGGCTGGGGTGTCTGGGTGTGAGTGGGGTGTGTGTGTCCGGGTTCTGGGTGGGGTGTGTGTGACTGGGTGTGGGTGAGGTGTGTGTGTCTGGGTGTGGGTGAGGTGTGTGTGACTGGGTGTGGCTGGGGTGTGTGTGGGGTGCATGTCTGTGTGTGGGTGGGGTGTGTGTGTCTGGTTGTGGGTGGGGTGTGTGTGCGGTGCGTGTCTGGGTGTGGGTGGGGTGTGTGTGTCTGGGTGTGGGTGGGGTGTGTGTGTCTGAGTGTGGGTGGGGTGTGTATGTCTGGGTGTGGGTGGTCTGTGTGTGTCAGGGTGTGTGTGGGGTTTGTGTCTGGGTGTGTGTGGGTTGTGTGTCTGGGTGTGGGTGAAGTGTGTGTGTCTGGATGTGGGTGGTGTGTGTTTGTCTGGGTGTGGGTGGGGTGTGTGTGTCTGGGTCTGGGTGGGGTCTGTGTGTCTGGGTATGTGTGGGGTGTGTGTGTCTGGGTGTGGGTGGGGTGTGTGTCTCGGTGTGGGTGGGGTGTGCGTGTCTGGGTGTGGGTGGGGTGTGTGTGACTGGGTGTGGGTGGGGTGTGTGTGACTGGGTGAGGGTGGGGTGTGCGTGTCTGTGTGTGGGTGGGGTGTGTGTGTCTGGGTGTGGGTGGGGTGTGTGACTGGGTGTGCGTGGGGTGTGTGTGTCTGGGTGTGCGTGTCTGGATGTGGGTGGGGTGTGTATGTCTGGGTGTGGGTGGTCTGTGTGTGTCAGGGTATGTGTGGGGTTTGTGTCTGGGTGTGTGTGGGTTGTGTGTCTGGGTGTGGGTGAAGTGTGTATGTCTGGGTGTGGGTGAAGTGTGTGTGTCTGGATGTGGGTGGGGTGTGTGTGTCTGGGTGAGGGTGGGGTGTGTCTGTCTGCGTGTGGGTAGGGTATTTGTGTCTAGGTGTGTGTGGGGTGTGTGTGTCTCGGTGTGGGTGGGGTGTGTGTGTCTGGGTGTGGGTAGTCTGTGTGTGTCAGGGTGTGTGTGGGGTTTGTGTCTGGGTGTGTGTGGGTTGTGTGTCTGAGGGTGGGTGAAGTGTGTGTGTCTGGATGTGGGTGGGGTGTGTGTGTCTGGGTGTGGGTGGGGTGTGTGTGTCTGGGTCTGTGTGGGGTCTATGTGTCTGGGTATGTGTGGGGTGTGTGTGTCTGGGTGTGGGAGGGGTGTGTGTCTCAGTGTGGGTGGGGTGTGTGTGTCTGGGTGTGGGTGGTGTGTGTGTGTCTGGGTGTGGGTGGGGTTCCTGGGTGTGGGTGGGGTGTGTGTGTCTGGGTGTGGGTGGCGTGTGTGTGACTGGGTGTGGGTGCGGTGTGTATGTTTGGGTGTGGGTGGGGTGTGTGTGACTGGTTGTGGGTGAGGTGTGTGTGACTGGGTGAGTGTGGGCTGTGTGTGTCTGGGTGTGGGTGGGGTGTGTGTGTGGGTGGGGTGTGTGTGTCTGTGTGTGGGTGGGGTGTGTGTGTCTGGGTGTGGGTGGGGGTGTCTGGGTGTGGGTGGGATGTGCGTGTCTGGTTGTGGGTGGAGTGTGCGTGTCTGGGTGTGGGTGGGGTCAGTGTGTCTGGGTGTGGGTGGGGTGTGTGTGTCTGGGTGTGGGTGGGGTGTGTCTGGGTGTGGTTGGGTTGTCTGGGTGGGGGTGAGGTATGTGGGTGTGGGTGGGGTGTGTGTGTCTGGGTGTGGGTGGGGTGTGTGTGTCTGGGTGTGGGTGGTGTGTGTGTGCCTGGGTGTGGGTGCATTGTCTGGGTGTGGGTGGGGTGTGTGTGTCTGGGTGTGGTGGGGGGTGTGTCTGGGTGTGGGTGGGGTGTGTGTGTCTGGGTGTGGGTGGGCTGTGTGTGTCTGGGTGTGGGTGGTCTGTGTGTGTCTGGGTGTGTGTGGTTTGTGTGTGTCTGGGTGTGGGTGGGGTGTCTGGGTGTGGGTGGGGGGTGTGTGTCTGGGTGTGCGTGGGGTGTGTGTGTCTGGATGTGGGTGGGGTGTCTGGGTATGGGTGGGGTGTATGTGTCTGGGAGTGGGTGGGGTTTGTGTGTCTGGGTGTCGGTCGGGACTGTGTGTCTGGGAGAGAGAGGGGTGTGTGTGTCTGTGTGTGGGTGGGCTGTGTGTGTCTGGGCGTGGGTGGGGTGTGTGTCTGGGTGTGGGTGGAGTGTGTGTGTCTGGGTGTGGGTGGGGTGTGTGTGACTGGGTGTGGGTGGGGTGTGTGTGTCTGAGTGTGGGTGGGGTGTGTGTGACTGGGTGTGGGTGGGGTGTGTGTGTCTGGGTGTGGGTGGGGTGTGCGTGTCTGGGTGTGGGTGGGGTGTATGTGACTGGGTGTGGGTGGGATGTGCGTGTCTGGGTGTGGGTGGGGTGTGCGTGTCTGGGTGTTGGTGGGGTGTGCGTGTCTGGGTGTGGGTGGGGTGTGCGTGTCTGGGTGTGGGTGGGGTGTGCGTGTCTGGGTGTGGGTGGGGTGTGTATCTGGGTGTGGGTGGGGTGTGTGTGTCTGGGTGTTGGTGGGGTGTGCGTGTCTGGGTGTGGGTGGGGTGTGCGTGTCTGGGTGTGGGTGGGGTGTATGTGACTGGGTGTGGGTGGGATGTGCGTGACTGGGTGTGGGTGGGGTGTGCGTGTCTGGGTGTGGGTGGGGTGTGCGTGTCTGGGTTAGGGTGGGGGGTGTGACTGGGTGTGTGTGGGGTGTGTGTGTCTGGATTTGTGTGTCTGGGTGCGGGTGGGGTGTGTGTGTCTGGGTGTGGGTGGGGTGTGCGTGACTGGGTGTGGGTGGGGTGTGCGTGACTGGGTGAGAATGGGGTGTGTGTGACTGGGTGAGGGTGGGGTGTGTGTCTGGGTGTGGTTGGGCGGTGTGTGTCTGGGTGTGGGTCGGGTGTGTGTGTCTGGGTGTGGGTGGGGTGTGCGTGTCTGGGTGTGGGTGGGGTGTGCGTGTCTGGGTGTGGGTGGGGTGTGTGTGACTGGGTGTGGGTGGGGTGTGCGTGACTGTGTGTGGGTGGGGTGTGCGTATCTGGTTGTGGGTGGGGTGTGTGTGTCTGGGTGTGGGTGGGGTGTGTGACTGGGTGTGCGTGGGGTGTGTGTGACTGGGTGTGTGTGTCTGGGTGTGGGTGGGGTGTGTGTGTCTGGGTGTGGGTGGGGTGTGTGTGTCTGGGTGAGGGTGGGGTGTGTGTGTCTGGGTGTGGGTGGGGTGTGCGTGTCTGGGTGTGGGTGGGGTGCGCGTGTCTGGGTGTGGGTGGGGTGTGTGTGTCTAGGTGAGGGTGGTGTGTGTGATTGGGTGTGGGTGGGGTGTGTGTGTCTGGGTGTGGGTGTGGTGTGTGTGACTGGATGTGGGTGTGTGTGTCTGGGTGTGGGTGGGGTGTGAGTGACTGGGTGTGGGTGGGGTGTGTGTGACTGGGTGTGGGTGGGGTGTGTGTGAATGGGTGTGGGTAGGGTGAGTGTGTTTGGGTGTGGGTGGGGTGTCTGGGTGTGGGTGAGGTGTGTGTCTGGGTGTGGGTGGGGTGTGTGTGTCTGGGTGTGGGTGGGGTGTGTGCGTCTGGGTGTGGGTGGGATGTGTGTGTCTGGGTGAGGGTGGGGTGTGTGTGTCTGGGTGTGGATGGGGTGTGTGTGTCTGAGTGGGGTTGGGGGGTGTGTGTCAGGGTGTGGGTGGGGTGTCTGGGTGTGGGTGGGGCGTGTGTGTCTGGGTGTGGGTGTGGTGTGTGTGACTGGATGTGGGTGTGTGTGTCTGGGTGTGGGTGGGGTGTCTGGGTGTGGGTGGGGTGTGTGTGACTGGGTGTGGGTGGGGTTTGTGTGGCTGGGTGTGGGTGGGGTGTGTGTGACTGGGTGTGGGTGGGGTGTGTGTGACTGGGTGTGGGTGGGGTGTGTGTGTTTGGGTGTGGGTGGGGTATCTGGGTGTGGGTGGGGTGTGTGTGTCTGGGTTCTGGGTGGGGTGTGTGTGACTGGGTGTGGGTGAGGTGTGTGTGTCTGGGTTTCGGTGAAGTGTGTGTGACTGGGTGTGGCTGGGGTGTGTGTGGGGTGCATGTCTGTGTGTGGGTGGGGTGTGTGTGTCTGGGTGTGGGTGGGGTGTGTGTGCGGTGCGTGTCTGGGTGTGGGTGGGGTGTGTGTGACTGGGTGTGGCTGGGGTGTGTGTGGGGTGCATGTCTGTGTGTGGGTGGGGTGTGTGTGTCTGTGTGTGGGTGGGGTGTGTGTGTCTGGGTGTGGGTGGTCTGTGTGTGTCAGGGTGTGTGTGGGGTTTGTGTCTGGGTGTGTGTGGGTTGTGTGTCTGGTGTGGGTGAAGTGTGTGTGTCTGGGTGTGGGTGAAGTGTGTGTGTCAAGGTGTGGGTGAAGTGTGTGTGTCTGGATGTGGGTGGGGTGTGTGTGTCTGGTTGAGGGTGGGGTGTGTCTGTCTGCGTGTGGGTGGGGTATTTGTGTCTAGGTGTGGGTGGGGTGTGTGTGTCTCGGTGTGAGTGGGGTGTGTGTGTCCGGGTGTGGGTAGTCTGTGTGTGTCAGGGTGTGTGTGGGGTTTGTGTCTGGGTGTGTGTGGGTTGTGTGTTCTGAGGGTGGGTGAAGTGTGTGTGTCTGGGTGTGGGTGGGGTGTGTGTGTCTGGGTGTGGGTGGGGTGTGTGTGTCTGGGTGTGGGTGGGGTGTGTGTGTCTGGGTTTGGGTGGGGTGTGTGTGTCTGGGTGTGGGTGGTTTGTGCGTGTCTGGGTGTGGGTGGCGTGAGCGTGTCTGGGTGTGGGTGTGCGTGTCTGGGTGTGGGTGGGGTGTGTGTGACTGGGTGTGGGTGGGGTGTGCGTGACTGGGTGAGGGTGGGTTGTGTGTGTCTGGGTGTGGGTGGGGTGTGTGTGTCTGGGTGTGGGTGGGGTGTGTGACTGGGTGTTCGTGGGGTGTGTGTGTCTGGGTGTGTGTGTCTGGATGTGGGTGGGCTGTGTGTGTCTGGGTGTGGGTGGGGTGTGTGTGTCTGGGTGTGAGTGGGGTGTGCGTGTCTGGGTGTGGGTGAGGTGTGTGTCTGGGTGTGGGTGGGGTGTGTGTGTTTGGGTGTGGCTGGGGTGTCTGGGTGTGGGTGGGGTGTGTGTGTCCGGGTTCTGGGTGGGGTGTGTGTGACTGGGTGTGGGTGAGGTGTGTGTGTCTGGGTGTGGGTGAGGTGTGTGTGACTGGGTGTGGCTGGGGTGTGTGTGGGGTGCATGTCTGTGTGTGGGTGGGGTGTGTGTGTCTGGTTGTGGGTGGGGTGTGTGTGCGGTGCGTGTCTGGGTGTGGGTGGGGTGTGTGTGTCTGGGTGTGGGTGGGGTGTGTGTGTCTGAGTGTGGGTGGGGTGTGTATGTCTGGGTGTGGGTGGTCTGTGTGTGTCAGGGTGTGTGTGGGGTTTGTGTCTGGGTGTGTGTGGGTTGTGTGTCTGGGTGTGGGTGAAGTGTGTGTGTCTGGATGTGGGTGGTGTGTGTTTGTCTGGGTGTGGGTGGGGTGTGTGTGTCTGGGTCTGGGTGGGGTCTGTGTGTCTGGGTATGTGTGGGGTGTGTGTGTCTGGGTGTGGGTGGGGTGTGTGTCTCGGTGTGGGTGGGGTGTGCGTGTCTGGGTGTGGGTGGGGTGTGTGTGACTGGGTGTGGGTGGGGTGTGTGTGACTGTGTGAGGGTGGGGTGTGCGTGTCTGTGTGTGGGTGGGGTGTGTGTGTCTGGGTGTGGGTGGGGTGTGTGACTGGGTGTGCGTGGGGTGTGTGTGTCTGGGTGTGCGTGTCTGGATGTGGGTGGGGTGTGTATGTCTGGGTGTGGGTGGTCTGTGTGTGTCAGGGTATGTGTGGGGTTTGTGTCTGGGTGTGTGTGGGTTGTGTGTCTGGGTGTGGGTGAAGTGTGTATGTCTGGGTGTGGGTGAAGTGTGTGTGTCTGGATGTGGGTGGGGTGTGTGTGTCTGGGTGAGGGTGGGGTGTGTCTGTCTGCGTGTGGGTAGGGTATTTGTGTCTAGGTGTGGGTGGGGTGTGTGTGTCTCGGTGTGGGTGGGGTGTGTGTGTCTGGGTGTGGGTAGTCTGTGTGTGTCAGGGTGTGTGTGGGGTTTGTGTCTGGGTGTGTGTGGGTTGTGTGTATGAGGGTGGGTGAAGTGTGTGTGTCTGGATGTGGGTGGGGTGTGTGTGTCTGGGTGTGGGTGGGGTGTGTGTGTCTGGGTCTGTGTGGGGTCTATGTGTCTGGGTATGTGTGGGGTGTGTGTGTCTGGGTGTGGGAGGGGTGTGTGTCTCAGTGTGGGTGGGGTGTGTGTGTCTGGGTGTGGGTGGTGTGTGTGTGTCTGGGTGTGGGTGGGGTTCCTGGGTGTGGGTGGGGTGTGTGTGTCTGGGTGTGGGTGGCGTGTGTGTGACTGGGTGTGGGTGCGGTGTGTATGTTTGGGTGTGGGTGGGGTGTGTGTGACTGGTTGTGGGTGAGGTGTGTGTGACTGGGTGAGTGTGGGCTGTGTGTGTCTGGGTGTGGGTGGGGTGTGTGTGTGGGTGGGGTGTGTGTGTCTGTGTGTGGGTGGGGTGTGTGTGTCTGGGTGTGGGTGGGGGTGTCTGGGTGTGGGTGGGATGTGCGTGTCTGGTTGTGGGTGGAGTGTGCGTGTCTGGGTGTGGGTGGGGTCAGTGTGTCTGGGTGTGGGTGGGGTGTGTGTGTCTGGGTGTGGGTGGGGTGTGTCTGGGTGTGGTTGGGTTGTCTGGGTGGGGGTGAGGTATGTGGGTGTGGGTGGGGTGTGTGTGTCTGGGTGTGGGTGGGGTGTGTGTGTCTGGGTGTGGGTGGTGTGTGTGTGCCTGGGTGTGGGTGCATTGTCTGGGTGTGGGTGGGGTGTGTGTGTCTGGGTGTGGGTGGGGGGTGTGTCTGGGTGTGGGTGGGGTGTGTGTGTCTGGGTGTGGGTGGGTTGTGTGTGTCTGGGTGTGGGTGGTCTGTGTGTGTCTGGGTGTGTGTGGTTTGTGTGTGTCTGGGTGTGGGTGGGGTGTCTGGGTGTGGGTGGGGGGTGTGTGTCTGGGTGTGCGTGGGGTGTGTGTGTCTGGATGTGGGTGGGGTGTCTGGGTATGGGTGGGGTGTATGTGTCTGGGAGTGGGTGGGGTTTGTGTGTCTGGGTGTCGGTCGGGACTGTGTGTCTGGGAGAGAGAGGGGTGTGTGTGTCTGTGTGTGGGTGGGCTGTGTGTGTCTGGGCGTGGGTGGGGTGTGTGTCTGGGTGTGGATGGGGTGTGCGTGTCTGGGTGTGGGTGGGGTGTGTGTGTCTGGGTGTTGGTGGGGTGTGTGTGGGGTGCGTGACCCATTGTGGGTGGGGTCTTTGTGTCTGGGTGTGAGTGGGGCATGTGTGTCTGGGTGTGGGTGGGGTGTGTGTGTCTGGGTATGGGTGTGGTGTGTGTGTCTGGGTGTGGGTGGGGTGTGTGTCTGGTTGTGGTTGGGGTGTGTGTCTGGGTGTGGGTAGGAGGTGTGTGTCTGGGTGTGGGTGGGGTGTGTGTGTCTGGGTGTGGGTGGGGTGTGCGTGTCAGGGTGTGGGTGGGGTGAGCGTGTCTGGGTGTGGGTGGGGTGTCCGTGTCTGGGTGTGGGTGGGGTGTGTGTGACTGGGTGTGGGTGGGGTGTGCGTGACTGGGTGAGGGTGGGGTGTGCGTGTCTGTGTGTGGGTGGGGTGTGTGTGTCTGGGTGTGGGTGGGGTGTGTGACTGGGTGTGCGTGGGGTGTGTGTGTCTGGGTGTGTGTGTCTGGATGTGGGTGGGGTGTGTGTGTCTGGGTGTGGGTGGGGTGTGTGTGTCTGGGTGTGGGTGGGGTGTGTGTGTCTGGGTGTGGTTGGGGTGTGCGTGTCTGGGTGTGGGTGAGGTGTGTGTCTGGGTGTGGGTGGAGTGTGTGTGTTTGGGTGTGGGTGGGGTGTCTTGGTGTGGATGGGGTGTGTGTGTCTGGGTGTGGGTGGGGTGTGTGTTTCTGGGTGTGGATGGGGTGTGTGTGTCTGAGTGGGGTTGGGGTGTGTGTGTCAGGGTGTGGGTGGGATGTCTGGGTGTGGGTGGGGTGTGTGTGACTGGATGTGGGTGGGATATGTGTGTCTGCGTGTGGGTGGGGTGACTGGGTGTGGGTGGGGTGTGTGTGACTGGGTGTGGGTGGGGTGTGTCTGTCTGGGTGTGGGTGGGGTGTCTGGGTGTGGGTGGGGTGTGTGGGTGTGGGTAAGGTGTGTGTGTCTGGGTGTGGGTGGGGTGTGTGTGCGGTGCGTGTCTGGGTGTGGGTGGGGTGTGTGTGTCTGCGTCTGGGTGGGGTGTGTGTGTCTCGGTGTGGGTGGGGTGTGTGTGTCTGGGTGTGGGTGGCCTGTGTGTGTCAGGGAGTGTGTGGGGTTTGTGTCAGGGTGTGTGTGGGTTGTGTGTCTGGGTGTGGGTGGGGTGTGTGTGTCTGGATGAGGGTGGGGTGTGTGTGTCTGGGTGTGGGTGGGGTGTGTGTGTCTGGGTGTGGGTGGGGTGTGTATGTCTGGGTGTGGGTGGGGTGTGTGTGTCTCGGTGTGGGTGGGGTGTGTGTGTCTGGGTGTGGGTGGGGTGTGTGTGTCTGGGTCTGGGTGGGGTCTGTGTGTCTGGGTATGTGTGGGGTGTGTGTGTCTGGGTGTGGTTGGGGTGTGTGTCTCGGTGTGGGTGCGGTGTGTGTGTCTTGGTGTGGGTGGGGTGTGTGTGTCTGGGTGTGGGTGGTGTGTGTGTGTCTGGGTGTGGGTGGGGTGCCTGGGTGTGGGTGGGGTGTGTGTGACTGGGTGTGGGTGCGGTGTGTATGTCTGGGTGTGGGTGGGGTGTGTGTGACTGGGTGTGGATGAGGTGTGTGTGACTGGGTGAGTGTGGGGTGTGCGTGTCTGGGTGTGGGTGGGGTGTGTGTGTCTGGGTGTGGGTGGGGTCTGTGTTTGCGTGTGGGTGCGGAGTGTGTCTGGGTGTGGATCGGTTGTCTGGGTGTGGGTTAGGTGTCTGTCTGTTTGTGGGTGGGTTGTGTGGGTGTGGGTGGGGTGTGTGTGTCTCGGTGTGGGTGGGATGCGTGTGTCTGCGTGTGGGTGGGTTGTGTGTGTCTGTGCAGGGGTGGGCTGTGTGTGTCTGGGTGTGGGTGGGGTGAGTGTCTGGGTGTGGATGGGGATGCGTGTCTCGGTGTGGGTGGGGTGTGTGTGTCTGGGTGTGGGTGGGGTGTGTGTATCTGGGTGTGGGTGGGGTGTGGGTGGGGTGTGTGTCTGGTTGTGGTTGGGGTATGTGTCTGGGTATGGGTGGGGTGTGTGTGTCTGGGTGTGCGTGGGATGTGTGTGTCTGGGTGTGGGTGGGTTGTTTGTGTCTGGGTGTGGGTGGGGTGTGTGTGTCTGGGTGTGGGTGGGGTGTGTGTGTCTGGGTGTGGGTGGGGTGTGTGTCTGGTTGTGGATGGGGTGTGCGTGTCTGGGTGTTGCTGGGGTGTGCGTGTCTGGGTGTGGGTGGGGTGTGCGTGTCTGGGTGTGGGTGGGGTGTGTGCGTGGGTGTGGGTGGGGTGTGTGTGTGGGTGCGGTGTGTGAGTCTGGGTGTGGGTGGGGTGTCAGTGTCCGGGTGTGGGAGGGGTGTGTGTCCCTGGATGTAGGTGGGATGTGTAGTGTGTGGGTGGGGTGTGTGTGTCTGGCTGTGGGTGGGGTGTCTGTGTCTGGGTGTTGGTGGGGTGTGTGTGTCTGGGTGTGGGTGGGGTGTGTGTGTGGGTGGGGTGTGTGTGTCTGTGTGTGGGTGGGGTGTGTGTGTCTGGGTGTGGGTGGGGGTCTCTGGGTGTGGGTGGGGTGTGCGTGTCTGGTTGTGGGTGGTTTGTGTGTGTCTGGGTGTGGGTGGGGTGTCTGGGTGTGGGTGGGGGGTGTGTGTCTGGGTGTGCGTGGGGTGTGTGTGTCTGGGTGTGGGTGGGGTGTCTGGGTATGGGTGGGGTGTATGTGTCTGGGAGTGGGTGGGGTTTGTGTGTCTGGGTGTGGGTGGGGTGTGTGTGTCTGGATGTGGGTGGGGTGTGGGTGGGGTGTCTGGGTGTGGGTGGGGTGTGTGTCTGGGTGTGGGTTGGGTGTGTGTCTGGGTGTGGGTGGGTTGTGTGGGTTTGGGTGTGGGTGGGGTGTGTGTGTCTGGGTGTGGGTGGAGTGTGTGTGTCTGGGTGTGGGTGGGGTGTGTGTGTCTGGGTGTGGGTGGGGTGTGTGTGTCTGGGTGTGGGTGGGGTGTCTGGGTATGGGAGGGTTTATGTGTCTGGGTGTGGGTGGGGTGTCTGGGTATGGGTGGAGTGTGTGTGTCTGGGTGTGGGTGGGGTGTGTGTGTCTGGGTGTGGGTGGGGTGTGGGTGGGGTGTCTGGGTGTGGGTGGTGTGTGTGTGTCTGGGTGTGGGTGGGGTGTGGGTGGGGTGACTGGGTGTGGGTGGAGTGTGTGTCTGGTTGTGGGTTGGGTGTGTGTGTCTGGGTGTGGGTGGGGTGTGTGCGCGTGGGTATGGATGGGGTGTTAGTGTCTGGGTTTGGGTGGGTTGTCTGGGTTTGGGTGTGGGTGGGGTGTGTGTGTCTGGGTGTGGGTGGAGTGTGTGTGTCTGGGTGTGGGTGGGGTGTGTGTGACTGGGTGAGGGTGAGGTGTGTGTGACTGGGTGAGGGTGATGTGTGTGTGTCTGGGTGTGGGTGGGGTGTGTGTGACTGGGTGTGGGTGGGGTGTGTGTGACTGGGTATGGGTGGGCTGTGCGTGTCTGGGTGTGGGTGGGGTGTGCGTGACTGGGTGTGGGTGGGGTGTGTGTGACTGGGTGAGGGTGGGATGTGTGTGTCTGGGTGTGGGTGGGAGGTGTGTGTCTGGGTGTGGGTGGGGTGTGTGTTTCTGAGTGTGGGTGGGGTGTGTTTGTCTGGGTATAGGTGGGGTGTGCGTGTCTGGGTGTGGTGTGCGTGTCTTGGTGTGGGTGGGGTGTGTGCGTGGGTGTGGGTGGGGTGTGTGTGTGAGAAGGGTGTGTGTGTCTGGGTGTGGGTGGGGTGTCTGTGTCTGGGTGTGGGACGGGTGTGTGTGTCTGGGTGTGGGTGGGGTGTCTGGGTATGGGTGGGGTGTATGTGTCTGGGTGTGGGTGGGGTGTCTGGGTATGGGTGGAGTGTGTGTGTCTGGGTGTGGGTGGGGTGTGTGTGTCTGGGTGTGGTTGGGGTGTGGGTGGGGTGTCTGGGTGTGGGTGGGGTGTGTGTGTCTGGGTGTGGTTGGGGTGTGGGTGGGGTGTCTGGGTATGGGTGGTGTGTGTGTGTCTGAGTGTGGGTGGGGTGTGGGTGGGGTGTCTGGGTGTGGGTGGGGTGTGTGTCTGGGTGTGGGTGGGGTGTGTGCGCGTGGGTATGGATGGGGTGTGTGTGTCTGGGTTTGGGTGGGTTGTCTGGGTTTGGGTGTGGGTGGGGTGTGTGTGTCTGGGTGTGGGTGGAGTGTGTGTGTCTGGGTGTGGGTGGGGTGTGTGTGACTGGGTGAGGGTGAGGTGTGTGTGACTGGGTGAGGGTGAGGTGTGTGTGTCTGGGTGTGGGTGGGGTGTGTGTGACTGGGTGTAGGTGGGGTGTGTGTGACTGGGTATGGGTGGCCTGTGCGTGTCTGGGTGTGGGTGGGGTGTGCGTGACTGGGTGTGGGTGGGGTATGCGTGACTGGGTGAGGGTGGGATGTGTGTGTCTGGGTGTGGGTGGGAGGTGTGTGTCTGGGTGTGGGTGGGGTGTGTGTGTCTGGGTGTGGGTGGGGTGTGTGAGTGGGTGTGGGTGGGGTGTGTGTGTGAGAAGGGTGTGTGTGTCTGGGTGTGGGTGGGGTGTCTGTGTCTGGGAGTGGGACGGGTGTGTGTGTCTGTGTGTGGGTGGGATGTGTAGTGTGTGGGTGGGGTGTGTGTGTCTGGGTGTGGGTGGGGTGTGCGTGTCTGGGTGTGGGTGTCTGGGTGTGGGTGGGGTGTGTGTGTGGGTGGGGTGTGTGTGTCTGTGTGTGGATGGGATGTGTGTGTCTAGGTGTGGGTGGGGGTGTCTGGGTGTGTGTGGGGTGTGTGTGTCTGGGTGTGGGTGGGGTGTGAGTGTCTGGGTGTGGATGGAGTGTGTGTGTCTGGGTGTGGGTGGGGTCAGTGTGTCTGGGTGTGGGTGGAGTGTGTGTGTCTGGGTGTGCGTGGAAGGTGTGTGTCTGGGTGTGGGTGGGGTGTGTGTGTCTGGGTGTGGGTGGGGTGTGTGTGTCTGGGTGTGGGTGGGGTGTGTGTGTCTGGGTGTTGGTGGGGTGTGCGTGTCTGGGTGTTGGTGGGGTGTGCGTGTCTGGGTGTGGGTGGGGTGTGCGTGTCTGTGTGTGGGTGGGGTGTGCGTGTCTGGGTGTGGGTGGGGTGTGCGTGTCTGGGTGTGGGTGGGGTGTGCGTGTCTGGGTGTGGGTGGGGTGTGCGTGTCTGGGTGTAGATGGGGTGTGCGTGTCTGGGTGTGGGTGGGGTGTGCGTGTCTGGGTGTGGGTGGGGTGTGCGTGTCTGGGTGTGGGTGGGGTGTGTGTCTGGATGTGGGTGGGGTGCGTGTGTCTGGGTGTGGGTGGGGTGTGTGTGTCTGAGAGTGGGTGGCGTGTGTGTGACTGGGTGTGGGTGGGGTGTGTGTGTCTGGGTGTGGGTGGGGTGTCTGGGTGTGGTTGGGTGTTTGTGTCTGGGTTCTGGGTGGGGTGTGTGTGACTGGGTGTGGGTGGGGTGTGTGTGACTGGGTGTGGGTGAGGTGTGTGTGTCTGTGTGTGGGTGGGGTGTGTGTGACTGGGTGTGGGTGGGGTGTGTGTGACTGGGTGTGGGTGGTGTGTGTGTGACTGGGTGTGGGTGGGGTGTCCGTGTCTGGGTGTGGGTGGGGAGTGTGTCTGGGTGTGGGTGGGGTGTGTGTGTCTGGGTGTGGGTGGGGTGTGTGTGTCTGAGAGTGGGTGGGGTGTGTGTGACTGGGTGTGGGTGGGGTGTGCGTGTCTGGGTGTGTGTGTCTGGGTGTGGTTGGGGTGTGTGTGTCTGGGTGTGGGTGGGGTGTGTGTGTCTGAGAGTGGGTGGGGTGTGTGTGACTGGGTGTGGGTGGGGTGTGTGTGTCTGGGTGTGTGTCTGTGTGTGGGTGTGGTGTGCGTGTCTGGGTGTGGGAGAGGTGTGCGTGTCTGGGTGTGGGTGGGGTGTGTGTGTCTGGGTGTGGGTGGGGTGTGTGTGTGGGTGGGGTGTGTGTCTGTGTGTGGGTGGGGTGTGTGTGTCTGGGTGTGGGTGGGGGTGTCTGGGTGTGGGTGGGGTGTGTGTGTCTGGATGTGGGTGGGGTGTGTGTGTCTGGGTGTGGGTGGGGTGTGTGCGTCTGGGTGTGGGTGGGGTGTGCGTGTCTGGTTGTGGGTGGAGTGTGTGTGTCTGGGTTTGGGTGGGGTCAGTGTGTCTGGGTGTGGGTGGGGTGTGTGTCTGGGTGTGGGTGGGGTGTGTATGGGTGTAGTTGGGTTGTCTGGGTGGGGGTGAGGTATGTGGGTGTGGGTGGCGTGTGTGTGTCTGGGTGTGGGTGGGGTGTGTGTGTCTGGGTGTGGGTGGGGTGTGTGTGTCTGGGTGTGGGTGCATTGTCTGGGTGTGGGTGGGGTGTGTTTGTCTGGGTGTGGGTGGGGTGTGTGTCTGGGTGTGGGTGGGGTATGTGTGTCTGGGTGTGGGTGGGTTGTGTGTGTCTGGGTGTGGGTGGGTTGTGTGTGTCTGGGTGTGGGTGGAGTGTGTATGTCTGGGTGTGGGTGGGGTGTGTGTGACTGGGTGAGGTCGAGGTGTGCGTGTTTGGGTGTGGGTGGGGTGTGCGTGACTGGGTGTGGGTGGGGTGTGTGTGACTGGGTGAGGGTGGGGTGTGTGTGTCTGGGTGTGGGTGGGCTGTGTGTGTGTCTGGGTGTGGGTGGGGTGTGTGTGTCTGGGTGTTGGTGGGGTGTGCGTGTCTGGGTGTTGGTGGGGTGTGCGTGCCTGGGTGTGGGTGGGGTGTGCGTGTCTGGGTGTGGGTGGGGTTTGCGTGTCTGGGTGTGGATGGGGTGTGCGTGTCTGGGTGTGGATGGGGTGTGCGTGTCTGGGTGTGGGTGTGGTGTGCATGTCTGGGTGTGGGTGGGGTGTGTGTCTGGATGTGGGTGGGGTGTGTGTGACTGGGTGTGGGTGGGTTGTGTGTGTCTGGGTGTGTGTGTCTGGGTTTGGGTGTGGTGTGCGTGTCTGGGTGTGGGTGGGGTGTGCGTAACTGGGTGTGGGTGGGGTGTGTGTGTCTGGGTGTGCGCGGGGTGTGTGTGTCTGTGTGTGGGTGCGGTGTGCGTGTCTGGGTGTGGGTGCGGTGTGCGTGTCTGGGTGTGGGTGGGATGTGCGTGTCTGGGTGTGGGTGGGGTGTGTGTGACTGTGTGTGGGTGGGGTGTGTGTGTCTGGGTGTGGGTGGGGTGTTTGTGTCTGGGTTCTGGGTGGGGTGTGTGTGACTGGGTGTGGGTGGGGTGTGTGTCTGGGTGTGGGTGGGGTGTGTGTGTCTGGATGTGGGTGGGGTGTGTGTCTGGATGTGGGTGGGGTGTGTGTGTCTGGGTCTGGGTGGGGTCTGTGTGTCTGGGTGTGGGTGGGGTGTGTGTGTCTGGGTGTGGGTCGGGTGTGTGTCTGGGTGTGGGTGGGGTGCGTGTGTCTGGGTGTGGGTGATGTGTGTGTGTCTGGGTGTAGGTGAGGTGCCTGGGTGTGGGTGGGGTGTTTGTGTCTGGGTGTGGGTGGGGTGTGTGTGACTGGGTGTAGGTGAGGTGTGTCTGACTGGGTGAGGGTGGGGTGTGTGTCTGTGTGTGGGTGCGGTGTGTGTGTCTGGGTGTGGGTGGGTTGTCTGGGTGTGGGTGGGGTGTGTGTCTGGTTGTGGGTGGGTTGTGTGGGTTTGAGTGGGGTGTGTATGTCTGGGTTTGGGTGGGGTGTGTGTGTCTGGGAGTGGGTGGGGGGTGTGGGTGTGGGTGTGGGGTCTGTGTCTGTGTATGGGAGGGCTGTGTGTGTCTGGGTGTGGGTGGGGTGTCTGGGTGTGGGTGGGGTGTGTGTGTCTGGGTTCTGGGTGGGGTGTGTGTGTCTGGGTGTGGGTGAGGTGTGTTTGACTGGGTGAGGGTGGGGTGTGTGGGGTGCGTGTCTGTGTGTGGGTGGGGTGTGCGTGCCTGGGTGTGGGTGGGATGTGCGTGTCTGGGTGTGGGTGAGGTTTTTGTGTCTGGGTGTGGGTGGGGTGTGTGTGTCTGGGTGGGGGTCGGGTGTCTGGGTGTGGGTGGGGTGTGTGTGACTGGGTGTGGGTGGGGTGTGTGACCTGGTGTGGGTGGGGTGTGTGTGTCTGGGTGTGGGTGGGGTGTCTGGGTGTGGTTGGGTGTTTGTGTCTGGGTGCTGGGTGGGGTGTGTGTGACTGGGTGTGGGTGAGGTGTGTGTGTTTGTGTGGGTGGGGTGTGTGTGACTGGGTGTGGGTGGGGTGTATGTGGCGTGCGTTTGTGTGTGAGGGTGGGGTGTGTGTGTCTGGGTGTGGGTGGGGTGTGTGCGGGGTGCGTGTCTGGGTGTGGGTGGGGTGTGTGTGTCTTGGTGTGGGTCGGGTGTGTGTGTCTGGGTGTGGGTGGGGTGTTTCTGTCTGGGTGTGGGTGGGGTGTGTGTGTCTGGGTGTGGGTGGGGTTTGTGTCTGGGTGTGTGTGGGGTGTGTGTCTGGATGTGGGTGGGGTGTGTGTCTGGATGTGGGTGGGGTGTGTGTGTCTGGGTCTGGGTGGGGTCTGTGTGTCTGGGTGTGGGTGGGGTGTGTGTGTCTGGGTGTGGGTGGGGTGTGTGTCTGGGTGTGGGTGGGGTGTGTGTGTCTGGGTGTGGGTGGTGTGTGTGTGTCTGGGTGTGGGTGGGGTGCCTGGGTGTGGGTGGGGTGTTTGTGTCTGGGTGTGGGTGGGGTGTGTGTGAGTGGGTGTAGGTGAGGTGTGTCTGACTGGGTGAGGGTGGAGTGTGCGTGTCTGGGTGTGGGTGGGGTGTGTGTGTCTGGGTGTGGGTGGGGTGTGTTTATGTGTGTGGGTGCGGTGTGTGTGTCTGGGTGTGGGTGGGTTGTCTGGGTGTGGGTGGGGTGCGTGTCTGGTTGTGGGTGGGTTGTGTGGGTGTGAGTGGGGTGTGTATGTCTGGGCTTGGGTGGGTTGTGTGTGTCTGGGAGTGGGTGGGGTGTGTGGGTGTGGGTGTGGGGTCTGTGTCTGTGTATGGGAGGGCTGTGTGTGTCTGGGTGTGGGTGGGGTGTCTGGGTGTGGGTGGGGTGTGTGTGTCTGGGTGTGGGTGGGGTGTGTGTGTCTGGGTGTGGGTGGAGTGTGTGTGTCTGGGTGTGTGTGGTGTGTGTGTCTGGATGTGGGTGGGGTGTGTGTCTGGATGTGGGTGGGGTGTGTGTGTCTGGGTGTGGGTGGGGTTTGTGTCTGGGTGTGTGTGGGGTGTGTGTCTGGATGTGGGTGGGGTGTGTGTCTGGATGTGGGTGGGGTGTGTGTGTCTGGGTCTGGGTGGGGTCTGTGTGTCTGGGTGTGGGTGGGGTGTGTGTGTCTGGGTGTGGGTGGGGTGTGTGTCTGGGTGTGGGTGGGGTGTGTGTGTCTGGGTGTGGGTGGTGTGTGTGTGTCTGGGTGTGGGTGGGGTGCCTGGGTGTGGGTGGGGTGTTTGTGTCTGGGTGTGGGTGGGGTGTGTGTGAGTGGGTGTAGGTGAGGTGTGTCTGACTGGGTGAGGGTGGGGTGTGCGTGTCTGGGTGTGGGTGGGGTGTGTGTGTCTGGGTGTGGGTGGGGTGTGTTTATGTGTGTGGGTGCGGTGTGTGTGTCTGGGTGTGGGTGGGTTGTCTGGGTGTGGGTGGGGTGTGTGTCTGGTTGTGGGTGGGTTGTGTGGGTGTGGGTGTGGGTGGGGTGTGTGGGTGTGGGTGTGGGGTCTGTGTCTGTGTATGGGAGGGCTGTGTGTGTCTGGGTGTGGGTGGGGTGTCTGGGTGTGGGTGGGGTGTGTGTGTCTGGGTGTGGGTGGGGTGTGTGTGTCTGGGTGTGGGTGGGGTGTGTGTGTCTGGGTGTTGGTGGGGTGTGCGTGTCTGGGTGTTGGTGGGGTGTGCGTGTCTGGGTGTGGGTGGGGTGTGCGTGTCTGTGTGTGGGTGGGGTGTGCGTGTCTGGGTGTGGGTGGGGTGTGCGTGTCTGGGTGTGGGTGGGGTGTGCGTGTCTGTGTGTGGGTGGGGTGTGCGTGTCTGGGTGTAGATGGGGTGTGCGTGTCTGGGTGTGGGTGGGGTGTGCGTGTCTGGGTGTGGGTGGGGTGTGCGTGTCTGGGTGTGGGTGGGGTGTGTGTCTGGATGTGGGTGGGGTGCGTGTGTCTGGGTGTGGGTGGGGTGTGTGTGTCTGAGAGTGGGTGGCGTGTGTGTGACTGGGTGTGGGTGGGGTGTGTGTGTCTGGGTGTGGGTGGGGTGTCTGGGTGTGGTTGGGTGTTTGTGTCTGGGTTCTGGGTGGGGTGTGTGTGACTGGGTGTGGGTGGGGTGTGTGTGACTGGGTGTGGGTGAGGTGTGTGTGTCTGTGTGTGGGTGGGGTGTGTGTGACTGGGTGTGGGTGGGGTGTGTGTGACTGGGTGTGGGTGGTGTGTGTGTGACTGGGTGTGGGTGGGGTGTGCGTGTCTGGGTGTGGGTGGGGAGTGTGTCTGGGTGTGGGTGGGGTGTGTGTGTCTGGGTGTGGGTGGGGTGTGTGTGTCTGGGTGTGGGTGGGGTGTGTGTGTCTGAGAGTGGGTGGGGTGTGTGTGACTGGGTGTGGGTGGGGTGTGCGTGTCTGGGTGTGTGTGTCTGGGTGTGGGTGGGGTGTGTGTGTCTGAGAGTGGGTGGGGTGTGTGTGACTGGGTGTGGGTGGGGTGTGTGTGTCTGGGTGTGTGTCTGTGTGTGGGTGTGGTCTGTCTGTCTGGGTGTGGGAGAGGTGTGCGTGTCTGGGTGTGGGTGGGGTGTGTGTGTCTGGGTGTGGGTGGGGTGTCTGTGTCTGGGTGTTGGTGGGGTGTGTGTGTCTGGGTGTGGGTGGGGTGTGTGTGTGGGTGGGGTGTGTGTCTGTGTGTGGGTGGGGTGTGTGTGTCTGGGTGTGGGTGGGGGTGTCTGGGTGTGGGTGGGGTGTGTGTGTCTGGATGTGGGTGGGGTTTGTGTGTCTGGGTGTGGGTGGGGTGTGTGCGTCTGGGTGTGGGTGGGGTGTGCGTGTCTGGTTGTGGGTGGAGTGTGTGTGTCTGGGTTTGGCTGGGGTCAGTGTGTCTGGGTGTGGGTGGGGTGTGTGTCTGGGTGTGGGTGGGGTGTGTATGGGTGTAGTTGGGTTGTCTGGGTGGGGGTGAGGTATGTGGGTGTGGGTGGCGTGTGTGTGTCTGGGTGTGGGTGGGGTGTGTGTGTCTGGGTGTGGGTGGGGTGTGTGTGTCTGGGTGTGGGTGCATTGTCTGGGTGTGGGTGGGGTGTGTTTGTCTGGGTGTGGGTGGGGTGTGTGTCTGGGTGTGGGTGGGGTATGTGTGTCTGGGTGTGGGTGGGTTGTGTGTGTCTGGGTGTGGGTGGGTTGTGTGTGTCTGGGTGTGGGTGGAGTGTGTATGTCTGGGTGTGGGTGGGGTGTGTGTGACTGGGTGAGGTCGAGGTGTGTGTGTCTGGGTGTGGGTGGGGTGTGTGTGACTGGGTGAGGGTGGGGTGTGTGTGTTTGGGTATAGGTGGGGTGTGCGTGTCTGGGTGTGGGTGTGGTGTGCGTGTCTGGGTGTGGGTGGAGTGTGTATGTCTGGGTGTGGGTGGGGTGTGTGTGACTGGGTGAGGTCGAGGTGTGTGTGTCTGGGTGTGGGTGGGGTGTGTGTGACTGGGTGAGGGTGGGGTGTGTGTGTCTGGGTGTGGGTGGGCTGTGTGTGTGTCTGGGTGTGGGTGGGGTGTGTGTGTCTGGGTGTTGGTGGGGTGTGCGTGTCTGGGTGTTGGTGGGGTGTGCGTGCCTGGGTGTGGGTGGGGTGTGCGTGTCTGGGTGTGGGTGGGGTTTGCGTGTCTGGGTGTGGGTGGGGTGTGCGTGTCTGGGTGTGGATGGGGTGTGCGTGTCTGGGTGTGGATGGGGTGTGCGTGTCTGGGTGTGGGTAGGGTGTGCGTGTCTGGGTGTGGGTGGGGTGTGTGTCTGGATGTGGGTGGGGTGTGTGTGACTGGGTGTGGGTGGGGTGTGTGTGTCTGGGTGTGTGCGTCTGGGTTTGGGTGTGGTGTGCGTGTCTGGGTGTGGGTGGGGTGTGCGTGACTGGGTGTGGGTGGGGTGTGTGTGTCTGGGTGTGGGCGGGGTGTGTGTGTCTGTGTGTGGGTGGGGTGTGCGTGTCTGGGTGTGGGTGCGGTGTGCGTGTCTGGGTGTGGGTGGGATGTGCGTGTCTGGGTGTGGGTGGGGTGTGTGTGTCTGGGTGTGGGTGGGGTGTGTGTGACTGGGTGTGGGTGGGATGTGTGTGTCTAGGTGTGGGTGGGGTGTGTGTGTCTGGGTGGGGGTCGGGTGTCTGGGTGTGGGTGGGGTGTGTGTGACTGTGTGCGGGTGGGGTGTGTGTGTCTGGGTGTGGGTGGGGTGTCTGGGTGTGGTTAGGTGTTTGTGTCTGGGTTCTGGGTGGGGTGTGTGTGACTGGGTGTGGGTGGGGTGTGTGTCTGGGTGTGGGTGGGGTGTGTGTGTCTGGATGTGGGTGGGGTGTGTGTCTGGATGTGGGTGGGGTGTGTGTGTCTGGGTCTGGGTGGGGTCTGTGTGTCTGGGTGTGGGTGGGGTGTGTGTGTCTGGGTGTGGGTCGGGTGTGTGTCTGGGTGTGGGTGGGGTGCGTGTGTCTGGTTGTGGGTGATGTGTGTGTGTCTGGGTGTAGGTGGGGTGCCTGGGTGTGGGTGGGGTGTTTGTGTCTGGGTGTGGGTGGGGTGTGTGTGACTGGGTGTAGGTGAGGTGTGTCTGACTGGGTGAGGGTGGGGTGTGCGTGTCTGGGTGTGGGTGGGGTGTGTGTGTCTGGGTGTGGGTGGGGTGTGTTTATGTGTGTGGGTGTGGTGTGTGTGTCTGGGTGTGGGTGGGTTGTCTGGGTGTGGGTGGGGTGTGTGTCTGGTTGTGGGTGGGTTGTGTGGGTGTGGGTGGGGTGTGTATGTCTGGGTTTGGGTGGGTTGTGTGTGTCTGGGAGTGGGTGGGGTGTGTGGGTGTGGGTGTGGGGTCTGTGTCTGTGTATGGGAGGGCTGTGTGTGTCTGGGTGTGGGTGGGGTGTCTGGGTGTGGGTGGGGTGTGTGTGACTGGGTGTGGGTGGGGTGTGTGTGACTGGGTGTGGGTGGGGTGTGTGTGACTGGGTGTGGGTGGGGTGTGTGTGTCTGGGTGTGGGTGGGGTGTCTGGGTGTGGGTGGGGTGTGTGTGTCTGGGTGTGGGTGGAGTGTGTGTGTCTGGGTGTCGGTGGGGTGTGTGTGACTGGGTGAGGGTGAGGTGTGTGTGACTGGGTGAGGGTGAGGTGTGTGTGTCAGGGTGTGGGTGGGTTGTGCGTGACTGGGTGTGGGTGGGGTGTGTGTGACTGGGTAAGGGTGGGCTGTGCGTGTCTGCGTCTGGGTGGGGTGTGCGTGACTGGGTGTGGGTGGGGTGTGCGTGACGGTGAGGGTGGGGTGTGTGTGTTTGGGTATAGGTGGGGTGTGCGTGTCTGGGTGGTGGGTGTGGTGTGCGTGTCTGGGTGTGGGTGGAGTGTGTATGTCTGGGTGTGGGTGGGGGTGTGTGTGACTGGGTGAGGTCGAGGTGTGTGTGTCTGGGTGTGGGTGGGGTGTGTGTGACTGGGTGAGGGTGGGGTGTGTGTGTCTGGGTGTGGGTGGGCTGTGTGTGTGTCTGGGTGTGGGTGGGGTGTGTGTGTCTGGGTGTTGGTGGGGTGTGCGTGTCTGGGTGTTGGTGGGGTGTGCGTGCCTGGGTGTGGGTGGGGTGTGCGTGTCTGGGTGTGGGTGGGGTTTGCGTGTCTGGGTGTGGGTGGGGTGTGCGTGTCTGGGTGTGGATGGGGTGTGCGTGTCTGGGTGTGGATGGGGTGTGCGTGTCTGGGTGTGGGTAGGGTGTGCGTGTCTGGGTGTGGGTGGGGTGTGTGTCTGGATGTGGGTGGGGTGTGTGTGACTGGGTGTGGGTGGGGTGTGTGTGTCTGGGTGTGTGCGTCTGGGTTTGGGTGTGGTGTGCGTGTCTGGGTGTGGGTGGGGTGTGCGTGACTGGGTGTGGGTGGGGTGTGTGTGTCTGGGTGTGGGCGGGGTGTGTGTGTCTGTGTGTGGGTGGGGTGTGCGTGTCTGGGTGTGGGTGCGGTGTGCGTGTCTGGGTGTGGGTGGGATGTGCGTGTCTGGGTGTGGGTGGGGTGTGTGTGTCTGGGTGTGGGTGGGGTGTGTGTGACTGGGTGTGGGTGGGATGTGTGTGTCTAGGTGTGGGTGGGGTGTGTGTGTCTGGGTGGGGGTCGGGTGTCTGGGTGTGGGTGGGGTGTGTGTGACTGTGTGCGGGTGGGGTGTGTGTGTCTGGGTGTGGGTGGGGTGTCTGGGTGTGGTTAGGTGTTTGTGTCTGGGTTCTGGGTGGGGTGTGTGTGACTGGGTGTGGGTGGGGTGTGTGTCTGGGTGTGGGTGGGGTGTGTGTGTCTGGATGTGGGTGGGGTGTGTGTCTGGATGTGGGTGGGGTGTGTGTGTCTGGGTCTGGGTGGGGTCTGTGTGTCTGGGTGTGGGTGGGGTGTGTGTGTCTGGGTGTGGGTCGGGTGTGTGTCTGGGTGTGGGTGGGGTGCGTGTGTCTGGTTGTGGGTGATGTGTGTGTGTCTGGGTGTAGGTGGGGTGCCTGGGTGTGGGTGGGGTGTTTGTGTCTGGGTGTGGGTGGGGTGTGTGTGACTGGGTGTAGGTGAGGTGTGTCTGACTGGGTGAGGGTGGGGTGTGCGTGTCTGGGTGTGGGTGGGGTGTGTGTGTCTGGGTGTGGGTGGGGTGTGTTTATGTGTGTGGGTGTGGTGTGTGTGTCTGGGTGTGGGTGGGTTGTCTGGGTGTGGGTGGGGTGTGTGTCTGGTTGTGGGTGGGTTGTGTGGGTGTGGGTGGGGTGTGTATGTCTGGGTTTGGGTGGGTTGTGTGTGTCTGGGAGTGGGTGGGGTGTGTGGGTGTGGGTGTGGGGTCTGTGTCTGTGTATGGGAGGGCTGTGTGTGTCTGGGTGTGGGTGGGGTGTCTGGGTGTGGGTGGGGTGTGTGTGACTGGGTGTGGGTGGGGTGTGTGTGACTGGGTGTGGGTGGGGTGTGTGTGACTGGGTGTGGGTGGGGTGTGTGTGTCTGGGTGTGGGTGGGGTGTCTGGGTGTGGGTGGGGTGTGTGTGTCTGGGTGTGGGTGGAGTGTGTGTGTCTGGGTGTCGGTGGGGTGTGTGTGACTGGGTGAGGGTGAGGTGTGTGTGACTGGGTGAGGGTGAGGTGTGTGTGTCAGGGTGTGGGTGGGTTGTGCGTGACTGGGTGTGGGTGGGGTGTGTGTGACTGGGTAAGGGTGGGCTGTGCGTGTCTGCGTCTGGGTGGGGTGTGCGTGACTGGGTGTGGGTGGGGTGTGCGTGACTGGGTGAGGGTGGGGTGTGTGTGTTTGGGTATAGGTGGGGTGTGCGTGTCTGGGTGTGGGTGTGGTGTGCGTGTCTGGGTGTGGGTGGGGTGTGCGTGTCTGGGTGTGGGTGGGGTGTCTGGGTGTGGGTGGGGTGTGTGTGACTGGATGTGGGTGGGATATGTGTGTCTGGGTGTGGTTGGGGTGTGCGTGTCTGGGTGTGCGTGTGGTGTGTGTGACTGGGTGTGGGTGGGTTGTGTGTGTCTGGGTCTGGGTGGGAGGTGTATGTCTGGGTGTGGGTGGGTTGTGTGTGTCTGGGTCTGGGTGGGAGGTGTATGTCTGGGTGTGGGTGGGGTGTGTGTGTCTGGGTGTGGGTGGGGTGTGTGTGTCTGGGTGTGGGTAGGGTGTGCGTGTCTGGGTGCGGGTGGGGTGTGCGTGTCTGGGTGTGGGTGGGGTGTGCGCGTGGGTGTGGGTGGGGTGTGTGTGTTAGTGGGGTGTGTGTGTCTGGGTGTGGGTGGGGTGTCTGTGTCTGGGTGTGAGAGGGGTGTGTGTGTCTGTGTGTGGGTGGGATGTGTAGTGTGTGGGTGGGGTGTGTGTGTCGGGGTGTGGGTGGGGTGTCTGTGTCTGGGTGTGGGTGGGGTGTGTGTGTCTGTGTGTGGGTGGGGTGTGTGTGTGGGTGGGGTGTGTGTGTCTGTGTGTGGGTGGGGTGTGTGTGTCTGGGTGTGGGTGGGGGTGTCTGGGTGTGTGTGGGGTGTGTGTGTCTGGGTGTGGGTGGGGTGTGTGTGTCTGGGTGTGGGTGGAGTGTGTGTGTCTGGGTGTGGGTGGGGTCAGTGTGTCAGGGTGTGGGTGGTGTTTGTGCCTGGGTGTGGGTGAGGTGTGTCTGGGTGTGGGTGGGGTGTGTGCGCGTGGGTATGGATGGGGTGTGTGTGTCTGGGTGTGGGTGGGTTGTGTGGGTTTGGGTGTGGGTGGGGTGTGTGTGTCTGGGTGTGGGTGGAGTGTGTGTGTCTGGGTGTGGGTGGGTTGTGTGTGACTGGGTGAGGGTGAGGTGTGTGTGACTGGGTGAGGGTGAGGTGTGTGTCTGGGTGTGGGTGGGTTGTGTGTGACTGGGTGTGGGTGGGGTGTGTGTGACTGGGTAAGTGTGGGCGGTGCGTGTCTGGGTGTGGGTGGGGTATGCGTGACTGGGTGTGGGTGGGGTATGCGTGACTGGGTGTGGGTGGGGTGTGTGTGTCTGGGTGTGGGTGGGAGGTGTGCGTCTGAGTGTGGGTGGGGTGTGTGTGTCTGGCTGTGGGTGGGGTGTGTGTGTCTGGGTATAGGTGGGGTGTGCGTGTCTGGGTGTGGGTGTGGTGTGCGTGTCTGGGTGTGGGTGGGGTGTGCGTGTCTGGGTGTGGGTGGGGTGTCTGGGTGTGATTGGATGTGGGTGGGATATGTGTGTCTGGGTGTGGTTGGGGTGTGCGTATCTGGGTGTGCGTGGGGTGTGTGTGACTGGGTGTGGGTGGGTTGTGTGTGTCTGGGTCTGGGTGGGGTGTGTGTGTCTGGCTGTGGGTGGGGTGTGTGTGTCTGGGTATAGGTGGGGTGTGCGTGTCTGGGTGTGGGTGTGGTGTGCGTGTCTGGGTGTGGGTGGGGTGTGCGTGTCTGGGTGTGGGTGGGGTGTCTGGGTGTGATTGGATGTGGGTGGGATATGTGTGTCTGGGTGTGGTTGGGGTGTGCGTATCTGGGTGTGCGTGGGGTGTGTGTGACTGGGTGTGGGTGGGTTGTGTGTGTCTGGGTCTGGGTGGGGTGTGTGTGTCTGGGTGTGGGTGGGGTGTGTGTGTCTGGGTGTGGGTGGGGTGTGCGTGTCTGGGTGTGGGTGGGGTGTGCGTGTCTGGGTGTGGGTGGGGTGTGCGCGTGGGTGTGGGTGGGGTATGTGTGTGAGTGGGGTGTGTGTGTCTGGGTGTGGGTGGGGTGTCTGTGTCTGGGTGTGGGAGGGGTATGTGTGTCTGTGTGTGGGTGGGATGTGTAGTGTGTGGGTGGGGTGTGTGTGTCTGGGTGTGGTTGGGGTGTCTGTGTCTGGGTGTGGGTGGGGTGTGTGTGTCTGGGTGTGGGTGGGGTGTGTGTGTTGGTGGGGTGTGTGTGTCTGTGTGTGGGTGGGGTGTGTGTGGCTGGGTGTGGGTGGGGGTGTCTGGGTGTGTGTGGGGTGTGTGTGTCTGGGTGTGGGTGGGGTGTGTGTGTCTGGGTGTGGGTGGGGTGTGGGAGGGGTGGCTGGGTGTGGGTGGGGTGTGTGTCTGGGTGTGGGTTGGGTGTGTGTGTCTGGGAGTGGGTGGGGTGTGTGCGCGTGGGTATCGATGGGGTGTGTGTGTCTGGGTGTGGGTGGGTTGTGTGGGTTTGGGTGTGGGTGGGGTGTGTGTGTCTGGGTGTGGGTGGAGTGTGTGTGTCTGGGTGTGGGTGGGGTGTGTGTGACTGGGTGAGGGTGAGGTGTGTGTGTCTGGGTGTGGGTGGGTTGTGTGTGACTGGGTGTGGGTGGGGTGTGTGTGACTGGGTAAGGGTGGGCTGTGCGTGTCTGGGTGTGGGAGGGGTGTGTGTGACTGGGTGTGGGTGGGGTGTGCGTGACTGGGTGAGGGTGGGGTGTGTGTGTCTGGGTGTGGGTGGGAGGTGTGTGTCTGGGTGTGGGTGGGGTGTGTGTGTCTGGGTGTGGGTGGGGTGTGTGTGTCTGGGTGTGGGTGGGCTGTGTGTGTCCGGGTGTAGTTGGGGTGTGTGTGTCTGGGTGTGGGTGGGGTGTGCGTTTCTGGGTGTGGGTGGGGTGTGTGTGTCTGGGTGTGGGTGGTGTATGTGTCTGGGTGTGGGTGGGGCTTGTGTGTATGGGTGTGGGTGGGGTTTCTGTGTCTGGTTGTTTGTGGGGTTTGTGTCTGGGTGATAATGGGGTGTGTGTGTCTGTGTGGGGTCTGTGTGTCTGGGTGAGGGTGGGGCGTGTGTGTCTGGGTGGGGTGTGTGTGTCTGGGTGTGGGTGGGATGTGTGTGTCTGGGTCTGGGTGGGGTGTGTGTGTCTGGTTGTGGGTGGGGTGTGTGTGTCAGGGTGTTGGTGGGTGTCTGGGTGTGGGTGGGGTGTGTGTGTCTGGGAGTGGGTGGTGTGTGTGTCTCTGGGGGTGGGTGGGGTGTGTGTGTCTGGGTGTGGGTGGGGTGTGTGTGTCTGGGTGTGGGTGGTGTGTGTGTCTCTGGGGGTGGGTGGGGTGTGTGTGTCTGGGTGTGGGTGGGGTGTGTGTGTCAGGGTGTTGTTGGGGTGTCTGGGTGTGGGTGGGGTGTGTGTGTGGGTGTGGGTGGGGTGTGTGTGTCTGGGTGTGGGTGGGGTGTGTGTCTGGGTGAGGGTGGGGTGTGTGTCTGGGTGAGGGTGGGGTGTGTGTGTCTGGGTGTGGGTGGGGTGTGTGTCTGGGTGAGGGTGGGGTGTGTGTGTCTGGGTGAGGGTGGGGTGTGTGTGTCTGGGTGTGGGTGGGGTGTGTGTCTGGGTGAGGGTGGGATGTGTGTGTCTGGGTGTGAGTGGGGTGTGTGTGTCTGTGTGTGGGTGGGGTGTGTGTGTCTGGGTGTGGGTGGGGTGTGTGTCTGGGTGAGGGTGGGGTGTGTGTGTCTGGGTGTGGGTGGGGTGTGTGTCTGGGTGAGGGTGGGGTGTGTGTGTCTGGGTGGGATTTGTGTGTCTGGGTGTGAGTGGGGTGTGTGTGTCTGTGTGTGGGTGGGGTGTGTGTGTCTGGGTGTGGGTGGGGTGTGTGTGTCTGGGTGTGGGTGTGGTGTGTGTGTCAGGGGGCTGGGCTGTGGGTGGGGTGTGTGGGTGGGGTGTGTGTGTCAGGGGGCCGGGATGTGGGTGGGGTGTGTGTTTCTGGGTGTGGGTGGGGTGTGTGTGTCTGTGTGTGGGTGGGGTGTGTGTGTCTGGGTGTGGGTGTGGTGTGTGTGTCAGGGGGCTGGGCTGTGGGTGGGGTGTGTGGGTGGGGTGTGTGTGTCAGGGCGCCGGGCTGTGGGTGGGGTGTGTGTGTCTGGGTGTGGGTGGGGTGTGTGTGTCAGGGCGCCGGGCTGTGGGTGGGGTGTGTGTGTCAGGGGGCCGGGCTGTGGGTGGGGTGTGTGTGTGTCGGTGTGGGTGGGGTGTGTGTGTCTGGGTGTGGGTGGGGTGTGTTTTTCTGGGTGTGGGTGGCGTGTGTGTGTCAGGGGGTCGGGATGTGGGTGGGGTGTGTGTGTCTGGGGGC